>NC_089786.1:13541008-13546008 GCF_040412425.1 Macrobrachium rosenbergii | reverse complement strand
ATCCCAGAATACGATTTCGGGAGTTTTGTCAAAAATCATGACGGTTCCTTTCGTATTCTAAGTGAACCGAACAGTATTTCATAAACACGTGATATGAGTTAAAGAAATGTTTGAGACCATTGGATAACAGTTTTAGATTCTCAAAGGTTCCTTATAAGCAATTCTTCTGAAGTTTAAGTTGAAAATCGGAATAACTGTGTTAAAGAAGTTGGATAGCTAAATGAGCGTAGACCAAAGAGCACGGTTCAGCAGTAACAGGCAGAAAGCAATGGGTGAGAGAAAACGGCGTCAGCCACAAGGGGAAAATAGAAAATGTAGAGCAACAGAAGCTCACAAGAGTGGAGCTGCCCCTCTTCCTTTCTGGAGTTATTTATTATGACCCTCTCCTGAGAGACTACACCAAAGTCCAAAGAAAATACTAATAGCAGAAATGAGATATCGTTGAGAAATAATAAACACCTGATCGGTAACGTTCTCTTTCCCTCGCCATATTCTTCACTGTCTTTTAATACCACCTCTTTCCTCCATTCCCGCCCCCCCTTCTCTCCCTTCTCACTTTCATGTTCTCTTTTTTTTTTTGCTGATGGGAAAGTTGCGAAAACAAAAAAATAGTAGGCCTTTTTCCTCTCTCGGGCCTCTTGAAGTTCGATGGGATCAAAGAAGGTGAAGTTAGATGTGTGTTGCGATACCCAACTTTTTCCATTGCGATAATGCTGACTCGGCTATTGTGAACGGGAGGTTTTACAGAGTTTTTCTTTTTTCTTTTGTTCTGCCATCCATTCTGAAGCTCTCTCTCTCTCTCTCTCTCTCTCTCTCTCTCTCTCTCTCTCTCTCTCTCTCTCTCTCTCTCTCGTTGCTGCAGACACAGCTCGCTTTATTAATCACTCCAAAAAGAGAAAGAAACAGTAAATAAAATATAAAATATTGCACTTCCAAGTTTCCAAAAAAATGCTAAGTGACTAATGACATTTAAAAATTTTGACTCCGAAATGAGAACCGTATATTATTGGCTATTCAAACTGATGGATGGAACGGGAGAGGCAACCCCATCTTTTGCGTCAAGCACGAGGAATATTATTATTATTATTCTTATTATTATTATTATTATTATTATTATTATTATTATTATTATTATTATTATTATTATTATTCAGAATGAAAAGCCACAGTAGTGTTAAAAATATTTATGCTCAGAGTTAAAAGTGATAAGGAGAGACTCAGATACTATTTCTGGTGACTGAGAGACCCCTGATGTTGCTTCCACCTCTTTTATCACATATGACTGATGTTGCTATAACTGAGAGTCATGGCACTGACGGAGTCTCTGTTGAGCTGGAATCACCCGCAGCGACCACTTCGGCTGCAGTACCTGGAAGTCTCTCCTTATCATTTTTAACTCTGAGCATAAATATTTTTAACACCAATGTGGCTTCTAATTCCCGATATTATAGCCTAGTTACAGGGTTCCTTGGTTTCTCCTTCATTAATAATAATAATAATAATAATAATAATAATAATAATAATAATAATAATAATAATAATAATAATATAATAATAATATTATTATTATATTATTATTATATTATTATTATTATTATTATTATTATTATTATTATTATTATTATTATTATTATTATTAGTCAAAGTAAGCAAGCATTCATAAGGAACACCAATATGTGAAGTAACAAAAAAAGCAAGTGTGTTCCAAGACCTCCAAACTCTGCTGAAGCTGTGTACGATCCAAACCCCAAAACGTTTGTTCTCCCTAACATTACATTCATTCTAATCAATTGCTGACAGTCGCAAGTCTCACTTTACATTATTGTGAAAATCTATTATAACTGGCTGTGCAATCCTGGTTACAACAGCCAAACAACTAGAAACTCAATAAAATAAGTACACGAACAAACTGAAGCAAAGTCATAGTTAAAATTCTTGTTTGACCTCTGACCTCACACCTATGGCATGGCATTTATATTCATTCTGCACATCGGTATCTTTAGTGAATTATGCATGCTAGATATCTGTATCTTGTTTAGTGAAAAATTATGGCTAAAGTTAAATTCCTAGAAATGTTTTGACTTCTAGTTATAAACTAGAACCTTGATCTTGATCCCATTCTACACATCACCGTCATCAGTAGGTTATACCCTCTAGATATGAAGTTTCTATTTCTTCTAGTTCAAATACTGTTGTCAATTATTTTAAACTGACATTATGACCTCTAATTATAACCGTGATCACACTGGCATCATTAGTGAATAAGATATTCAAATACAAAATTCCCTACCTCACACATCTCAAAAGTTTTGACAAGGTTAAATTACTATTTGACCTTAGAGTCCTAAGTATGACTTTGACCTCTTTCTACAAAGTGGCTTCATTAGCGGAATAAGCATGGCAAATAGGAAGTCTCCATCTAGTATAGTTTGAAAGCCATGTCCAAAGTTAAATTCATATCGACCTTTGACTCCCTGACAGGTCATTAGGTACAATCCTCTCTCTCGCAAAATGTATTCAGTTCTTGCCAGTAACGAGGGACACCTTATGCTAAATGTTCGTAAAAATCCACATGACTTTCTGAATAGTACTATTAACAAACAAACAAACAAACAAACTGAACCAAAAACATAACCACGTTATCGAAGGTGAAAACAGACAAGCAAAAAAATAATGTATAAAGACAGATGTATTAAACAGGTGAATATATCAAAAGACAGTCAACCAAGCAAGTCACGAAAACTTCGTCAGGTTTGCATGGCACTTTGGAGATTTACAGCCTCGTTTATACGTGGGATCATCCGCATCAAAGATACTACTAAACAGACCACCAAATCTTAAAGTACAGGGAATCATAGACTTATTTGCATAATGTGACAGAGTGGTACCTCAACAGCATGTGGATGCTGATGCTCAGCTAGGCGGTAACATTCACTAGTTCTGGGAATAAGGAAAGCAGTATTAAGCAGAGAATCCCGAAGCTAGGCGGTATAATAAGTATACCTTAGTTTTACCAGACCACTGAGCTGATTAACAGCTCTCCTAGGGCTGGCCCGAAGGATTACACTTATTTACGGCTAAGAACCAATTGGTTACTTAGCAACGGGACCTACAGCTTATTGTGGAATCCGAACCACATTATAGCGAGAAATGAATTTCTATCACCAGAAATAACTCTTCATCAGCCGGCCAGGGGAATTGAACTCCGGCCCATCCAAGGATTGCTGATCATCGTAGAGTAACACTGAGACTTGTTTATCTAGTGGATGCTACAATGCCACATGAGAGAAGAGGTGCGGGGTGGGGGTCTCTCTTTACATCAAAAACGTACTGGCTGAACTGGTAACTTTAAGAAACAAAAGGCGATACCATTTTCCAGATGTCTGGAGAAATATCCAGTCTAGTTGACACCCCAGACTCGAGCATTACTCAGAACAGGGAAGTATAAAGGGTCAACAAAAAGATTTTAGTAACTGAGACGAATCAAGGACTTTACCTTGTTGAAAAATGCCATGTTTTTATAATCCTCTCTTCCAGACGAGCCTCAAGTAATTCTGACACCCAAAGGATGTCTCGTTTCCATGAAAACGGATAAAAGAATTAGTCAGGACCCTTAACATAAATACTGAAAGGAATTGTATCTAAGAGGTGCTGACTTTGAGGCGCGATAGAATTGATATTCATAAACTCCCCCCAAAAATGTAAAAAATGTGCAATTTGTGCGCTCAGTAAAACAAGCCTGAAGTGGTTACACAAAAATCTGCAAACGAACTTTGAAACAGATTAGACTTAGAACAAGACGGCTGGCTATCATAGGCTTTTCCCGGGCTTTGTACAGTATCAAGAGGTATCCACAAAATTGAGGGAAGGCCCCACCCCGCAACGGACCTTTACTGCAAAAATTCATATTCATAAAGCCAACAGGAAGGTTGATCAAAAATCTCAGAAAATAAAAGCGACTGGAGTTGAAGAGAGGTTATGGTCTGTAAGGATCGGCTGAACTTATTGCATTATCTGTAGAGGAAGAACGTCGTAGAAAATGTCAGGCAAAAGTAGTACGAAAATACGGACGCCTATTCATCAGCAAACTTTTTAGAAAATGCTGAAATATGATCCCAGCCAGATGGATTTATTTTAATATGGAAACATTAGAACTGACAGGCAAGTCTCTCTATTCGGAAGCGGAAGGAATATTATAAGAAACCACTGTGAACATAAAGAGAATTAGAATAGGTGAGAGAAGAACTGATAGGACGACAGAGATCGTCCTTTTTCACTAAGATATCAGGCTGAAGAACTATTGGGATGGACATGAGGTGATGGCTTTGCAGTTAAGGAATACTTTGTTGGAAAGAGCCAGCGAAACTTTGTTTGGACAAGGTGCAAGAAAACTGAACCCTCTCCACAGTTAGAGAAAGTGTTCTTTCTATTAAACAAGAACAGTGGTTTCATCAAATGACAGTGATGGTCGTAGAGAAAGAGAGTCGGAATAACTGACAAACATTCTGCATACCTGGAGCAAAAAAATCAACAAAAATTACTCTGACATGCATCATAACGCAACGAGACCATACAAAATGGATAAGTCATACGGTAGATAAATCTGCCCATACTCGGTGTAGAACCTAAGAAAAAAAATGTGCAACAAAACCAAGCAGTTGCTATGAACATCCTAACTATCAACAAGGATCATCGTTAATTTCAACTGACCTGTTCAACATTTCATCGAATTCTGAAGTATTAATAATCCATTTTTCTCAGTAAGCAATTAAAAATCATAAACTTACAAGACCACAGAAGAGGGAATATTATGAAAGAGAATATCCTCTAATAAATCCATCACAAAAATCAGTCGAGGCAAACGCGTAAAGAGTAAAACAAAATGACATAACCTTTTCATTAATTATTTTTCATCTAACCAGCTCTGATGACATTACGCTTGATTAATGATCTGACTCCGCTCTGATTAACAAGATCGAAAATTTGCATGAAGATTGAAA
>NC_089786.1:13501008-13533508 GCF_040412425.1 Macrobrachium rosenbergii | reverse complement strand
CGTAGACTGGTGTTGCATCATATATGAAAGAATTAAATTATTATTATTATTATTATTATTATTATTATTATTATTATTATTATTATTATTATTATTATTATTATTATTATTGTGTGTGTGTGTGTGTATTATTATTATTACAGAGCTGAGAGTAGTGTTCTCTCCTGCAGGGATGGGTCTCGGGTTCGATCCTTTCTGACCTCTCTCACTGCTTCTTCTTCTTCTTCTTCTTCCGCCATTAGTGCTACTCTTCCTCCTACGCAATGTCTTTGCCACTGATGGTATTAATAAATCCCATGGCATTGGCTGTTCACTACTGCTTGAGCTGTCATTGCCACTGCTGGAGCTGCTGGCAGGATGTTGTGGAGTATAGCAACGCGTTCTGTGAACTGATGTCCATCTCGCCAAACTCATCATTATATAGCGGGGACATCACTCCTAATCACACTCTTATCGATAAGTGGGATTAATAACAGATAGATACCTAATCAGACTCTTATCGATAAGTGGGATTAATAACGGGTAGTTTATAACGCTTCAACTCTTATCAGTGATACACCTGTTCATGAGTCACGCGGTGGGTCTAAATCATATCAGCAGTGGATACCTAATCAGACTCTTATCGATAGAGTGGGATTAATAACAGTTAGTTTATAATGGTTCAGCTCTTATCAGTCACACAGCTGTGGTTTAGTCACGCAGTGGGACTTTCTCATATCAGTTCAGATCTGTTCGGCAAGGTGTCTCCTCCTCCTAATCAGACTTTTATCAATAAAGTGGGATTAATAACAGATAGTTTATATTGATCCATCTCATCAGTCATGCGACAGTTGATGAGTCACGCAGTGGGCCTCTCTCATATCAGTTCGGGGACCTTTTCCCCTACTTACTACATAATTTTTTTTATATATGCATGTTATCAAATGTTCAGGACGCCAGGACGCCAAATGGCACCTTTTCCCCTACTCAGGTAGAGGTAATTTATGATGGATTAGTTCGTTACTACGATATACAAAAATAGAATCTATAGGGACTTTAGTAAAAAGAGAACAAACATCAGCACTATCAAATTTATCTGTAGGGAAAAAGTGATTTTGGTAATTTATCAACTAAATCTAGAGAATTATATATGTGAGAATTGGAAATAATTCCAAGGAACGGGGACAAGAGCTTAGTAACATATTTTGAAAGTTTATATGATATTGAGTCAACAGTACTGATAATGGGCCGCATAGGGTTATTTTCTTTGTACGTTTTTACTAATCTGTACAAGTAAGGTAATGAGGAAAATTTTATTGACAACTGACCTATTAGGTCTTTTTTTGTCTTTAAGGATTTTTTCTCACTGTGCTACTAACATTTTTTAAGACTTGATCAAGGGGATTTTTTGTCAGTTTTTTTTTAAGTCGTATTATTATCCAGTAGGGCTTTCATAGTCAGCTTTATCTAAAGTTACATTACATATCACATAGGCAAGTCCTACTGGATGATAATGCGACTTACAAAAAACTAACAAAATAAAACCATGGATCAAGAAATCGAATACATAAAAAAATAAGGACAGATTTATGTTATCCTTCACATGTACTTGATATTTGCTATAATAAAGCTCTCAAAAATTTCATAGCGAAAGTAACATGGAGAGAGAAACCCCTAAGAATATTCTTAGCTTGCTTTATTTTAGTGGTTTTTAAACCATAAAATCATTGTTAAAATCTTTTAATGTCAACCAGCTTTTTTTTTCACTAAAAGGAGTGTTAATAAAAAAATAGCCCTAAGGAAAACAACAACATAGTATGTACAATTCCATGCTTGAACTGCCCTTCGTTTTATATTGGCCAATCAGCATGGATTTACAAGAGCAAATTAAATATCATAAGCATTCAGTCAAAACTGGGCAAACATCCAATGCAATATTCATTCATTTAAGTGAAACCACTCACAGGATAAATTGGATTGAAAGTTCAGTGACTGCCAGATAGAAAGATTTCTGTTCACGAAATCTTTTAGAATCTGTTATTATACAGCTTACTTCCAGTTGTAATTTTAACCTTAGCCCCGGCAAATATTATTTGGACCCATGTACAAAATATTTCATTTTACATGGCGACAGGAAAGACTAGTAACTATTATCACTTTGGTATTTTGATTGCCCTACTCTTGGTACCATCAAACTGTCTTTCCTGCCGTCCAAACTACTAAGATGGATAGTTTGCTAATTCCTCCTCCTTCCATATGCTTTTACTTCAGCGAAATCGCCGACGAGGAGCGAAGCAGCCCGACAGTCAGAGCAGAGACCTCATTCACCTGAGAAGGTCCACACTTTTCATATTCTTCCGCCATGCCTATGTTAAGCTAAGGACATATCTTGGGATCCCTGGTCTCCGTCACCCTTCTGTGACCATCTGCCAAAATCTATCTGCAATGCCTTTGTGCAAGGTTCGACAATGGTGAGTACCAAGAATAAATAGGGTTTATTCTTAAAGGTTATCATTGCGAACTCTTAGTGCCTTGTGTTGCCTATTGAAGTTTTCCTATCTGTCATCTCCAAACTTGAGATTAGTAATAGTTTTGTGGTCAGTTATGTTTTATATGGCCATTCTCTTGTCTTTCAGGTGGGCATAGCTCTCGGACTAATAATTCTAGCTTAGTCATAAACACATATTGTAAATAATTGGGTAAGAGAATCATATACAATTATTTGTTTCGAGTGACCATATTTATGAAGGATAGTTTCCCATATTGTGACCCGCAGATTTATATTAGGTTTACCATTCATTTCAGGATTTGGGTTTGTTTTGATGTACCGGCCCTTTATTTCCTTCCTGTTACTCATGTAAACCTCGGTTGCTCAATTGTAAGGTAATTTTATCTTGGGTTATTATTCCTGTGGGTATATTGTAAATATTCTTCTACAAAAGTTATCTTCAATTTTCGACCGTAATCTTCATGAAATTTTCTTTACAGACAGCGAGCGAAGCTGAACAAAGGAAACACCCTACGATCTGCATTAACTGCCTTGTTTATCTGTAACCAAATTATTTTAAAGACTTATTTAATGCAATAAATATCATGTATGTAATACATATTTTTCCTTCCAACCCGATTTGAATATATTTATCAGATTTTTTAGAGGTGTTAAGCTGAGTAAAATGTTCAAGAATGACCTTAAAGATAAAATCACTGATTTAACTCCAAGTTAGCTACCTTACATATATTTTCTATGTATTCGTATGTTTAATATATATTTTTTGGTAAAACTGTTCGCCTGGCAAAAATTTGTATTGTTTACCATAAGGAGAAATATTGAGTTTTACTTTTATAACATATGTAATCGGCTTATTCTTTCCACGGCCATTTTTTGGTGATCAGTATTTTTCCCTGTATAATCTTTTAATTGACTTGTAAAACCTCTTAGATATTTACCCTTGTTTGAGTAGATCTATAATCAATAATATTCTCAATTTGTATGGGCCTTACGGAAGAAGGACTTAGATTTATGACATTTAGCTCAAGGGCAGACATTGATTTATTCCTTAGTTGTTTATTGAGCATGCATAAAACTTAGAAGGCCTGTCTCAATAGGCTGCAAAAAAATTACACAACCGTAAATAACTCAACTTGCATCTGAAAACACAAAAATGTTATATTTAAGATCTCTAGGACCCACAGATCAGGGAATTCTTAAATAAGGAGCTCTGATTGGCTGTTTGCAAATATTGTTCCATTCTCTCTGATAATCTTAAGCCAAGATTTGATCCCGGTTTAAATTTTTCTGGCATTGAAGCTTATGCATAAGTAGTCTGCGACGATTAAATAAGGGCACATTTAACCCAAAAATATCAAACTGAGAAACAATGGTTTGAAAAACTGACCTCTTAGTTTTGGCGTTTGAATGAAGACAAAAAGGTTTAGTAAAAATTTCATCAGAACTCCTGTCCCAAGTTAGTCCAAACAATTTACTGGCGTCAGGGGTGACTTTTTCTGCTTCCTTGTCTTTGTCCTCTTGTAAGGCAATATCATTAGTAAAAACCTGCTGTATTATCAAATCTATAAGTGCTAAAAATACCAAGAAGCTGTTGGTATGACCTTTTCAGTTCTTCTGAAGTATAACAGTAATAACCCCATTATTCATGTAAATATGAGAATAAATGGACTTTCTTTAACCCTGATATGCTGGGATCCTGTGTTGCAAAATCAAAATGTAATAAAGAGAAAAAGGACTTTATCGAGGATCAAAAGTAATCTTAAATTCTTGAAACCCACTAAAGAAAAATCACCTTGGCTGGCATTCTTGTGCCAAAAAATTAAAAGTTTAGCCTGGTCATTTTCGGTCAAAGCCAACATATCAAAGGCTTTCTTAAATTAAGATAAAAAAATAAGCAATTTTCTGTCAGATCTTTCTGTTTTAAATACAGGCATATGAGGCAGAAAAGAATATTGAGAATTTTCAGCTTTAAAAACATCGATCATGAATGGGCTCAGCAATTCCTGCATAAATCTATTCCCTAATTGTCTGATCGACGAGTTTTAGATGACCATCACGTTATTTGATTTTTTAAAGATTAGTCTCCAGCATTATTAGTTTTGAAAGTCTTTCATTTTTAGACAGCAAATGGGAGACTTTGCCATTCAATGAAAAAGGAACCGTAATTCGTCCATCAGATTCCCTCTGATGAATGTTTTCAAGAGAAAAATCCACCAACTGATTATTAAGCTCGAAACGTTCATCATTGTACGCATTTTGATCTTAATTCAATAAACGGCCGCATTCGGACTCTAAAATTTGTTCAGTGGACTGCTGCAATTGCCTCTTCATCAGTTTACCTTTTTTTCATTTGATAACGGAAAAGGAACAGTTTACTTCAAAACTAATTTCTTGGTCACTATCAGACAGAATATCGATTTCCGTGTTGAATAGCAACGAGCTTTTGCAAACATGCACCGTAGAAACAGACTAAAAATCAGTTAGGTACAAAATTTAAAGTTCATGGTTTAACATCCATTCATCAAATCAATATCACCCTTTAATAACATGCCAGCATGAGACTCGATGCATATGGAGGGAACAACTTCACCAGAAATTACGTTTGTACCTACTAAGCAGTGGAAAAAAGTTTGTACCCAACAATAGCTGAACATTATCAGTAGTTTGAGAGTATTTATTTAACAATTTATCAGCAAACGTCATACCCTTGTTCTAAAAACTTTCAATTAACTTACCGAGCAAGGATAATGCTCATGAAATACCGATATCAGGTACAACTAAGCTATAAATGATAAAAGATAAACTACCTATTTTCAGAGGCACTTCCATAATCTTTGTATAATATTCCTTATTCCCATTAAATCCACTCGCAGTAAGTTTAACATTTGAATTAATAATTTTAGGGTTCTTTTCCTCAGCTAACCTACTATTGATGAAGGTGCTTTGTGACCTCTGTAAATGTCGCTACCAATGCTGAAAGAGAACGTGGGTAAAAGAGTTACCATAAGAGTGCAGCAAAACATCTACTTCGCTGCTGACTTTTTGTGGAGTTTCAGAAATTACTTTAACATCATTAGCATTAAATGGTTTAGATTTCTTGCCCTGGGAGGGCTCCAACTCATAAAGGTAATTCATATGCCAACCACGGCAATTAGAACAGCTTCTTTTTACATCTGAAGTGACAGTTGCTAGAATTATGATTAAATTAGCCACACTTTACACAACCGTGTTTAGATAAAAAAAAAAAAAATCACCATCTTGGTAGGGGAATGAAATTTAGGAAATTCATGAATAAAATGAGAATGAATAGTGTTACCAACTTTAAGGCACAAAGAGCAGCCAAGTGAAGACCTTAAATCAGAATCGCTCGTTACTGCTTCTACTAAACTTACAACTTATTCCTTACGAGAATGGACCTTATATTCCTGTACATTTTGTGTGAGATTTTAGTTGTCGCACCTTTAGCGATTTGTTTGTCATTTTCGTATCTCTCAAAGGCTGCAAAAAAAAAAAAAAAAATAAATAAATAAATAAAAATAAATAAATAAATAAACATTATATAATTCAAAGCAGGATGAGTCTTTCCTATAATCTGAATTAAATGGTGCTGGAAACTATCATTCGGCCCATTCCAAGCAAAATACCTAATAAACTCATTACCTTCAATATTCAAATTCTTCTCGGTTTCGCTTACTGTTCTGAGTTCAGAAACGAAGAGAAAATGATCTTCACCATCTTTCAAATGTAAACAGATAATTTTCTTAGTTGTAGAATTCTTCCAAATATCTGTTGATGTAAATACTGAAATTCTTTAGATTCTGCGTAACGTTGCTTATATACTCCTAAAGAAGTTAATAAAATGTTTCCTTTTCCTTCTATATGTTGTTTAAGTAACAAAAGCAAATCCATATCTGGATAGTTAAAAGCATTAGTCGTTGCCAACTCTAACGCACTTCAAAAAATCTTCTCCTTCTCCACTGGTAAACTTGGAAAGAGGGGCTATAGGTTAAGTCAACTTCTGGCTACATCGGGATATTACTGCAGTCATGGTTAACCCTTGGAAATTTCTAGTTGAGGTAAAGAGTTTTTAATTTTATCCATATAGTCCTGACAACATAATAATTCTGCGTCCAAATCAGCATTATCAAAATCATCAGAAAATTTTTGAGCCAGAATCTGAGAGTCTAACTCATTTAATTTGATCTTGTAATTGGTAAGAATGCATTTCATTTGTAATTTTTCTTCCTGGCTAAGAGTAGTGAAAGTGCAGGAACTATTATAACATTCCGTCACCTTTCTGCGGATGACTTTTCTTTGCCCAATGAACAGAGATAAATTCGCCATTACTAAATGACATAAAATAAATAATTATCGTAGGAGGGAAAAATGTTAATATCCTAGAAATTAGAAAAAATCAGAAAAAGAACAAAAATTAGATCAAATAACGGATCCCGGAACCTTCACCAACTAATGGGACTTTACTTAGCGAAAATCCAACTTTCTTCGTCGTAGCCCAATGATGGGCGCCATAAGCCATAATCACCTTGTTATAGATCGTTCAAAGGCTATTGAAAGAAAGTCAATTAATACATTTGGAAAAAACATAGCATTTTTATAACAATTTAATAATTTGCAAGTATTAAGTGAATAATCAGGCCTCTACCTTTTCAATGACCAGCTTCTCCTCCATACCTGTATTGGAAGGGAAATATACATAAACGTAAAGAATTGAATTTTAATAATTAAAATATAAGAAGAATATTACAAGATACAATTCTATTTAGGAGTATGTAAACGTGTTACCTTAACTGTGACTAGCTCAAGGACAAAAAAAAACTTTCCCAGATAACCATAATATATATCAATGCTGGATAACCCTATCCTGAAATGATGTAAAACCCGTATAAGTTACCTTTTATAGAAAGATAATATTCTTCAATTGTGTATTTTAAACGTGTTTATGTCAATAATGAAAATTAAATCTTCGCTTGCCACATATGTACAATAGTTAAAGAATGAAACACTCAGCAGAGCTTCAAACCTACTGTAAGGACAAGAAAAATTCTTCAATATACAAAAACGTAATAAAAACAAATATAATCGCCCGTAACCAGTTTCAGGCAGCAGGAAGGTTTATTACAAAGCAACGACGAAGGCTCAAAGAGATTACAACGATTGCCGTCAAGTAAAGGTCAGGAACTTTTTTACGTCAGCTTTTCCTCGCGAAAGCACACCCCCAAGTCTTAATTTCGCTATCCTGCCATCCCCTCCCCTCTTTCATCCCCTTCCCCGACCCATCCCCTCACTCTTCCCCTTCCCCTCCCCCTCCCCTCCCCCTTTCAAAGCACACAATCAAGTGTTAATTTAGTTGTCTTCCCCCTTACCGTTCTCATCCCCTCCCCTTCCCCCTTTACTTCCCATTCCGGAGAACACAACGAGTGTTAATTTGGCTGTGTCCTGCCCTTCCACTTCCCTATTTAATCATTCGAATAGAGTCGATCATTTTGATGAGTATAAGAAGTCAAAGAAAAAGGTAGCATCCTTAATTCGGTCAGCTAGAATAAATATCAATAACAAAAAATTCTACGGATGTAAAGGAATAAAGGTAAGACTTGGAAAGTCACTTAAATGAGATTATACCTAGTAAGGTAAAGGTTCAAGGTTTGTCAATGTTGGTGATCCTGTTGGATCAGCAGAGAAAATTTAATGAATTTTTGCCAACGTCGGTAAAACCGTTTTTGAAGAAATACAGAGAAAAATTCAGCCATTGGTAACTTCCGATGTTGCCCCTCTCCAAACTGCGAAACAATCATTGACGTATTTTCGACCCCAACCTGTCAGTGTGGAAACTGTAATAATAATCGTAAAAAATCTAAAAAACAAGAATAGTTGTGGAATAGACGAAATGAATAGTAAATTCTTAAAAGATTCCCTCCCTGCTTTAGTATTTTATAACGTTATTATTAATACATCAATCGTGACTGGCATTTTTCCTTGTGACTGGAAATATGCTCTTGTTTGCCCTGCATTCAAGGGAGGCGATAGTGAAGACCCTGGACAATATCGTCCCATTTCGCTTCTACCAGTTTTGTCTAAGGTTTTAGAAAGAGTAGTCAGTGACCAGCTGTGTGAATACCTATCTGTTAATCACCTTCTGTCAGATACACAGCATGGATTTAGGAGCAGAATGTCAACTCAGACTGCGTTAACAAAGGTTACGGAAGTCTTATATAAGAAATGTAGATAAAAAGCGAGAAATTTCTTTGTTAGCTCTTGTGATTTGTCAGCTTTCCAATAGCGTATCTCATCAGTTCTCCTGAATAAGATGGCGTTACTTCGCATTGATAAATTTTGGTTTTGAAGACTACTTGTCAATCGCTTTCAGTCTGTGAAAATGGATTCTTATATTTCAGCTAAGAAAAACGTTAATTATAAGGTGCCTCAGAAGGATCGGTCTTAGGTCCGATTTTATTTAATATTTTATCAATGACTTGAAGTATTGCGCATGATTGTGAACTAGTTCAATTTGCTGATGATGCACAATTCATTCTTTCCAATAAATATGAAAATCTAGACACTCTCGTAAGAAATATGGAAGGAACGATGGATCGAGTCAATTCCTACTTCTGCCAAAACGGTTTGAAAATAAACACAAATAAGACTCAGTTTACATTTGTAGGCTCTCGCCAATATATAGATAGAATACCATCGAACCTGGTTATCAGAGCTGGTACATCTCTTCTGAATGTAAAGCTGGGGCTGGGAAGCAGAAGAGAAGGCAAGTGTTTCTTGATGTAGCAAACAGGTCTATGGATGGTTTGCCCCACAATCTCCAAAGGTCGATACAGATCCTGTGATTCAGGGGCCACTTGGTAGGGAGGACTTGTTTCCGATGGCTCAACTCGTCTGCCAAGACGTTTAGTTTTCCCTGAATGAAACGAGTGACTAACGTCACTTGATTATGGTGCGCCCACAGAATAAGGTCCTTTGCAGTGTGATATAAAGATTGATTTCCTCCAGGGACCACGTCCCAGAAACTTCTTGACTCCTTAGAAGGGCTCCCCAGCCTCGATCCGAAACATCTGATTAGAAGTCTAGGTCGGGGCTCGGAGGGTGGAGAGATTTTCCCTCAGAAAGTCTTCCTTTGGCCAGCCACCATTGAAGGTCCAATTTTATCTCCTGAGTGATGGGAAAGACGACAGAGTCCAATTGAGTTTTCCTGTCCCAGGTGGATTTGAGGTAGAACTGGAAAACTCTCACGTGCAACCTGCCCAACTTGACGTAAGTGTCGATAGAAGACAGAGTCCCTAGAAGGCTCATCCACTGACAGGCTGAATATGATGATAGGGCAAGGAAACTGAATGGTCTTGAGGCAGTTTGCAATTCTCTTGGGGGATGGAATAACCTGAAAAGTCCGAGAGTTGAGAATCATCCCCAAATAAAGAATCTCCTGTACAGGGGCTAACTGGGATTTCTGGAGATTTAAAAGAATTTCTAGATCTTGAGAAAGTTGTAGAGTTGTCTGAAGGTCCTTCGTGCACTTCTCCTTGAAGGGGAACAGAGAAGCCAGTTGTCCAGGAAAGGCTGATGTTTATGAAGGTCCTTCATGCACTTCTCCTTGAAGGGGAACAGAGAAGCCAGTTGTCCAGGGAAAGGCTGATGTTTATGCTGACTAGATGAAGCCATTTGGCGAGAGGGGAGAGAACTTGGGAGAAAACTTGAGGGCCAGAAACTGGAAGACGAACCTGAGATACTTCTTGAAACTGGATAGATGGGGATATGAAAGTATGCATCTTACATATGTAGGGAAATCATCCAATCGCCTGGGTGAATGGAGGCCTTGACTGACTGGTTCATCTCCATCTTGAACTTCGTCTTCCTGACGAGGAGATTGAAGGCGCGTTTACGTTCAGGACTGGTCTCCAACCCCTGACGCCTTGGGAACTACAAACAGACAATTGTAGAAGCTCAGGGAGTGAACGTCCTTGACTTGTTATATAGCTGTCTTTAAAAGGAGAGAGGATACCTCCTTCAAAAGGGCCAAATGTTTCTCTGAGTCTCTTGATTAGGCCGTCAGGCGATGGGAGAGGACTCTAAAGGAATGTTCTTCGAGAACAGGAGGCAGTAGCCCTCATTTAACACCTTGACGATCCATTTTTCTGGTCCTCTATGCTCCCACTTCTCCCAAAAAAAGAAGTCTGGATCCTACTGGGGCACAAAGGACTTGGGTTCACTTCTTGGAAGGCAGCTTGCAGGAGGAGTTCTTTTAAAAGGTCTTGAGTGGAAACAGAGATTGGAGCGAGGTGTAACTTGTGATTTGGGCTTATTCCCATAAAAGGGATGCTGTTGTATGGAGAGATCATCTTGGGGATGAAACGACGAAGAAGAGGCATTCTTGGGGCGTTTAGACGACTGTTTAAGGAGATCTTGGGTGGATTTCTTCTGAAGGTGAGAAGCTATCTCTTCCACGATCGACTGGGGGAAGAGGTGGGAAGAATCCAACGGAGAGAACAAGGTGGACCTCTGTGAAGACATGACTCCTCCGGTGGTGAAGGAGCACCAAAGTTCACTCTTCTTAAGAACTTCGAAGGCGAAAAGAATTGCGAGTTCTGAAGAGTCGTCCTTGATAGCTTTGTCAGCACACGAAAGAACACTGAAAAGATCTGCAGCGAAGAGTTCATTCAAGCCCTTAAAATCCTCTATCTTCTTAGCAAGTGCTCCTATCATCAAATCCAAAAGACTTAGAACTTTGAAAAGCTTGAAGAGGTTCTTAACAAGGTGATCTAATTCTGAAGAAGAGAAGAAGACTTTAGCCGAAGCAAATGGTGACTGACGGAAGAGTCAGTGAGGCTGGAGAAGTCCCCTTGGGAGGAGGTAGTGACTCCCAGAGAGGGAGCTTTCCCAGTAACATACGGCTGATATTTCCTCTTGATCTGATGAGAGGGAAGTTGGGCAAAAGTCACTTTGCCTTGCTCTCTCTTCATTGAGAGCTAGTCTTCAATATCCTTCATGGCTTTCGTAGAGTAGGAAGAAAGCCGAGAGTGATCTTTTGGCAGGCTTCTCATAAGGAAGGTTGAAATAGGAGATGACAGAGCAGCGGGGGCAAAGAAGCAAGGAAAACTCGCCAGCAGGAATCGCAGAAGAGACGCATAAGCTGAGGGAGGAGAAGCATCTTGTTCGATCTCCTTTTCGTCTTCGAAGAGACCGGAGAAAGGGACAAATCTTGAGGAGGTTTAGAAGAGGGTACTTTCCTGATGAAGCTTGAGATCTCTAAAAGTTGTTCTTTGATGGGTGCCAACGAGGGGTCGGCTGGTTCTGAGGCGGAACTTGGCAGTTGTGAGAAGACAGTTGATGAGAAGGAACCGGGTGTCTGGATGGTGGCGCCGGGAACTTGGAGTCAACAGCTGGACACATGGGAGCAGGCGCGGGGCATGCAAGAGCCAGGCACGTGGGAGCAAGAGATGGGTGCAGAAACTGGGAGCACGGGAGCCGAATAGGGCTCTCGGCGCAGGCGCTCGAGAAGAGACGGGGCCTTGGGCGACAGACACTTGGACTGATGTTTCAAGCGTTTGGCATCTTTCAGAGAGATCGAAACAGGAGAATCCCATGGGTGTGCAGGAAGTTGAACTGAGGCGAAAACCGAAGGATCCACATCGTAGCTGCAAGATGGAAGCAGGTTGTCGAGGGTGTCCCTGTGACGCTTGATCGGCAACGGGGAAAGACGAGTTGAGGTTCCCATGTGCCTTTTAAACGGCCGGGACAAATCCAGGAAGCGTCTACGACACCCGCGGTCGGAATCTGAGTTCGAGCTAGAAGACAAGCGGTGCACACCTACCGACATGCCTTTCCAGCGGCAGTCAGTCGAAACCTGCAATCTAGCAACAGGCTCAACTGAGGGGGCAGCAACCTGTGGGCAAACCCCGACAGCCTCCCTTGGACCTCCGGTACGTCTTCTCCCAGGTACAGGGGAGCAGAATAGTGACCTTTGTGTAGGAGCACCGACAGGACTGGAAGCCACCTCCTTCACAGACACTTCACTCAACACTTTATCACTAACTTTGTCACAGAACACTTATTCCATAAGCACATGTATGGACGCCCCTATCTCCAACACTGAACTCACTACCAGACTAATCTTGTGGAATTTGGACTCTATTCTGGACTCCAGACTGGCTAAGGCATCAGGGTCAGAAGCACAGGGCCCAGGCATGGGAGTATATGGAGGAGTAGAGGGAGGACTGATAATAGGAGAGAATGTTCAGGAGTAGAAGGGAGAGCTAGGCTAGAATCAGTCTCAGGTTTAGGGGAAGAATCCCTACTTGCAGAGGCCCTACTTTCGGCTTGAGCAGCAGCCTTTTCTAAT
This sequence comes from Macrobrachium rosenbergii, assembly GCF_040412425.1. NCBI lineage: Eukaryota > Metazoa > Arthropoda > Malacostraca > Decapoda > Palaemonidae > Macrobrachium > Macrobrachium rosenbergii. The sequence continues at coordinate 13,520,657 of NC_089786.1, read as the reverse complement.
TCTATTTTTGTTCATGAGACTTACCTGCCAGATATATATATAGCTGAATATATATATCTGCCAGGTAAGTATGAACAAACTTTATTTTATCATTAAAATATCATTTTGTTCATGAGACTTACCTGCCAGATATATATATTCAGCTATATATATATCTGCCAGGTAAGTATGAACAAACTTTATTTTATCATTAAAATATCATTTTCTCAAGTCTATTCAGATGGGATTCAAGCACCTTCCATTTGCAGTCTTCCCAGTCCTTGCACTCTGAACATGTATTCTCCCTTGAACACTCCTGCCCCCTACACTTAGTGCACATGGAATGTGCATCATAACAAACCTTAGTAAGTCTCGTCTTACAGCCCTCGCTACAGTAACGACAATTTGCCGAACTAAAGAGGATACTTCTCAAATTTGGCAAGCAAGCATGAACCGGCAAATAAGGCAGGATTGCAGAGTGCGACGGCGTGCTGTCGGCAGTGCGGCATAAAAGAGAATGATGCCACTGGTTGTTAGTCGCCCCTACACCCGTTGCAGTGGGCGGGACTTGTCGCCCCCCTTTGCAACTGGCGCGTTACTGCGAATTTTGAATTTGGGATGCTGTGCGAGCATAATCGTTAGCTAAGTAATTACTTGGCAAGTTACTTCTGTAAAAATACATAGCCCATATATATAATCATTAAGTATGTGAACAGAAACATGTTATAAAGGTTGAAGGTGTAGTTTGCAGAACAACGGGACTACCTCCGAAACGGAAGCTTAACCCATTGTCTCCGATGTTTAGTGTTACTTCGGGCCGTGGAGCAAAGCCGTCTTGGCCAAGTAAGGGCATGGCGCCCTTAGTGAGGTTAGGAAGGTAAGGCCTGGTTAGGGTCAGGACATGGCATTGTAGGAGAGGTTAGGTTTGTTTTCGTCTGTGGAACTTGTTCCGTCATTCTACACTGGCCGTGGTTGAAGATATCTCCATAACTTGAGTTGTAACACTTCCTAACCTATCCATGTCTAGTACAACAGGCCATTACTTGGGAGGAGTTGGGGGAATTGGTGCCACACACTTTTCCCATTTTAATCTGAGCTAAGCTATAAGGCCTAGCACCATAACCTAAAGCACAAAAGTGAAATGCTAGATTTTGTTTTGGGTTCAGGTCATTACTGACAAGGGTGTCATTCCCTTTTGCCAGGTCACAAAGAAACCAAGCCAGCCTAAGAGATGAAGTGTAACGGTGATGATTAAGGTGTATTTTCAGTTCCATACAATTTATCTTTTACAGTAAAACTGTTTTCAAGTACAAAAATGTAATATATCTGCTACAGTTGAAAAAATATAATGATTATAATGGAGTTTTGGAATGTGCAGTATCCACCATCGCTGTGATCTTTGCAATGTTCAGTAATACAGTCTTTAGTGAACCAAACAAAAACTTCTTTCAGCTTTCTTCTGAAGATGGAAAGAGAAACCCACAAGATTCCTGTGTATAACTTGTTTACCTGTAAATATTTACATATTACTTGAATCTCAAGTACTTTCAGGTCCTAACTGTGACCCTTTTTCATGAGATGTGAAGGTGGTCAGGCTGGTTCAAGGCCCAGCAATCTTCTGGAACTACTTCTCCCTGTGCTGCCATTTATATGATGGCTGTCCTGGTTTCCATTCTCTTGAGAGTTGTTAATCCCCAGGACAGCCATCATATAAATGGCAGCACAGGGAGAAAAAGTTCCAGAAGATTGCTGGGCCTTTGAGCCTGCCTGACCACCTCACATCTCTTGAAAAAGGGTCACAGTTAGGACCTGAAGTACTCGAGATTCAAGCAATATGTAAATATTTACAAGTAAACGTTATACACAGGAATCTTGTGGGTTTCTCTTTCCAGTCTTTAGTATTGCAACATTATATTTGTTTCATACTAACATGCAGAATTAAAATTTGCGTGTACCTTTCATGCCTGCGACAAACTTAGCAACATTGAATCCTAACAGTTCAGTAAAAGCATAAAAATACCACATGTATATGCATACACATACAATACATCCACATATCTACACCTATAAGATACATATATATGAGAAACTTAAGACCCAAAACAATAGGCAACAAGCCAGTTGGTCTCTATGAAATTAGATCGCTGTTGCTTGTTCCCTTTGTTAAAGTAAAAACAACCCGATCCCCCCAGAGTGGGAGGAGTGACGGTGCTCCCTCCCACACCAAGTCATTCCTTTCTTTGTCACTGTCCAATGCACATGATTCTTGACAGCTCTTTGTTGTATTGGCGGTAATCTTACTCTTAGATAGTCATGCAAGTTTTCTGCATTATTATGGAGTAGTCATGCAAGTTTTCTGCATTATTATGGAGGATTTATCCAGTCATAGCAGCATGGCTGTATCAGCTTCAACGAACACAAGGCGCTTCTTGCCGCAAACTGCTAAGTGTTAAACTTGTTTTTGACGGTCATACTGTCTGTTTTAATTATGAGGGTTATGGCTGCTTTGAGATTAGCTGTGATCAGTGTAAGGATTGGTCTGGGTTGCAACGTCAGGAGTGCATGTCTTACATTCAGTCAGGCCATAGTGGCAAGCGTAAGATTAGAATTAAGAGTGTGGCTTCAAGTGTGCAAGTTTGTTCAGAGCTACCAGATCTTGCAGTATTACCAGATCATTGCAAGAAGGTAGATGGTTCGGTTAAACCTGTTACTTCTTCTGACTCTGAAGTAGGCCAGACAATAAGATCAGGTGTATCTTTCAATGATTTGAGCTCTATCCTTGGTAACTATAGAGGTCATGTAGATAGATCAAGGATTTAGCTGGTGTTGTTAGGGATTTGGCTAATCATGTTTATTCCAGCTCCCCCGGTCCTGTTTTGGTTTTGCACGTAAGCAATCCCATTGCAACACAGACGGTTCATTCAGAACCACACCATTCCACAGGTAGTGGGAGTGTCCCGACTGGAGTGCATAGCAGGACCGTGGTTACTAGTCTCTCCTTCCCCTGATACTCAGCTAGATGTGGATAGTGATGTAGATCTTGAAGGCAGTTGGGAAGATCCGTGTAGGCCTGGGTTGGGAGTTTATGTTACGGAGACTTCGTTTCAGGCTGCGCGATCGTGCACGTTATGGGATGGGCAAACTCTTAGACCTGCACCGGAATTACTGTATTGCCTATGCAGATTTTTGGATTCTGTGGGGTTAAGTCAGGGTCTGGCTCATCTTGTCGTATGCTTGATGGTTGGGGAAATTATCCACCACGTTCAATTATTGTTCATTCTGAGTCAGGGGATATTTTGACTAGTGTGGGTAATAATCTTAATGCTGGTTCTAGTTTTGGGAAGGTTAAGGGGAGCGCACGCTTACATAGAAATAATGCTCCGATTTTTATGGAATTTTTATATGTTATACATATATATAAGGTGATGTTCCAGGAAAAATTTGAGAGTGATCGGATGATTATTTTGGATTTTATTAAAAAATAAAAATAAATAAAAAAATTGAAAATGATTCACCTCCTTCATTTTTAGAGCTATTGCAATGCGACTTCATACACAGAAAGTATATCACAGTATGAAAAAATAATGGGAAGAGTTTTCTACTTTTCCTTTTTTTTGATGGGGGCGAGGGGGATTTTTCCCCAAATTTGTATAATTTGATTATCACGGTTCCTCGTCAACCTAAGAAAAATCTAGCCCCAAATAAATATTCGTCTTTCTTTCCTCTTTCCAATGGTATATTTAACTTTAAAATTGGCCTAAAAATAAAAATGTAGTTTGCGTTTGAAGTGCAAAAAGTGAAAACTGAGAAAACGACCGTAAAGATCAACAAGTGGTTTTTTTTGGCACTCGTGGAAAAAACTTAGAGCATTATTTTGGTTGATTTCTGGCTCCAGGTCACCCCCTTCCCTCTATAAAAGGGTTATTATTCGCTCGAGGCGAGGGTATCATCAAGTACCACCTGATTCATTGTTGCCTTGTTTGAAACTAAGAAACTAGAAGTTTAGTAGCTACCAGGCTGATATTCTTGATTCATTTTCAGTCGTTTTTTTCACTTGTTTGGTCTTTGGAGTTTGATTTTCAAGCCTTTTTGTCTCTCGAATGAAGAACTTCTTCTATACTTTCACTTGTGCCAAACAGATGTGTTAGCAAGTTGAATTTCTCATAGCCAAAGTTGTGTTCAATTTCCTCAATATTTATCTCACTCAATTGATGGTGCTGAGATTTTCCATTGCTAATTCGCTTTGCTGGGGCACTAACTGTAAACCTACATGATTGGCACTTCATTAAAATATCAATATCCCATCTATTGGCAGAGAATTCGACCTGAACTTTACCCCTGCAATTTCCTACCTTGCACCTAATACCCGACATTATTTTATCTAACCGAGATTTGATATAATGAACTTGTCATCATATACTCCCTTTTCATCATCCTTTATTCATTTCATCAACTGTGAGCGTATTTTTGAAGGTGAAAGTATATAGATTGTATTTAGAGTTACTGGATGTAAAAAAGACAGCAAAAAAACACCGCAAATAGCGAAAAAATTGCTCAGAGTAAAAAGTGTCCCACCACCCGCTTTCAACGTATGGTGGCAAACCCTGTCTCCTACCACGCATTCACCAAGGAAGAAGCCATTGTTGTTGCCAGACACTGCCAGACGTAGGAGATAAGGTGATATAAAAATCAAAATAATGAATAAATTAGGCGAATAAAGGAAAAAATGACAATAGTCATTAGGAGCCAAACGTCAGCCCTACCTCACCGTGTGGGGGGCGAAGGCCCAAAACCCGATAAATTTTAATATTTCGAAAAATGCTTAGGTCACGTGATAACGAAGGTGTTGCTCATGTCTTACGGCCATTTAACCATTTTTTTTAAATTTCAAAAATATTCATAAAAAATCTAAGAGTGCGCTCCCCTTAAAGAGAACGAATTACATCCGGATGTTAGGTTTTCGCCTAGTGTGAAGAATAGTGTTGCTATTGGTAGGGAGAGGAAGGATGTTTTTGGCAGGGTGAAGTCTTCTATAGAATCCCTTCATGCTCTGGCTAGTGGAGTGAGGTCTCAGTTTGGGTCGCAGCAAACTGAGTCGTCCTTACAGCCTTCGGCGGCTAATACTTCGTCAGTTGGGGTGGAGGAATCTCAGGAGTTGATTGTTTCTGACGGAGAAGTGGATGATCAGGACTCAGTTCCTGCCTTACTTAATATTGCAGAGCTGAGAATTTTTCCAGTAAGACTTGTAATTCTGGGGATGGAGAAACAGCCTCAGTCAGAATGTATAGGGGCATGCAGGAGTCTGTTATGGAACTTTTCCCTTAAGCTAAAGGTGTTTTGATTCAGGCTTAACAGTGTTCTTCCAGTCAGGCATCCAGGTTTGTTAGGGGAATGTCAGAGGAAGCATCACCTTCTTCCCTTCCACAGTGGAACCTTCATGAGATTGTTGAAACAACAGGGGACATTGCTAATGATAGGGCAATTGCCAAAGTTGTAGAAGGTAAACCAGCTATTCCCATCTCTGCTTTGACATCCAGGAAGAAATATTTTAGAGTTTAAGGTTCCTCATGCTCAGTTCAGACCTTGAATGAGAATATGGTTAATGTTTTATCTGCTTCTGGTAAGTCTCTGAAGGCTCAGGTTGGAATTTCTGTGGATGATTGTCCAAGTTGGAAGGAGCCTTGGGTACCATGATGGAGATTGTTAATTCTTTAGTTTGGGTCTGGTCAGCAAACAATGCCCGTGTCTCAATTCCTGGTCTTATTGGTGACACCCTTTCATTATACCATCAGTTGGTGAATATTTTTAATACCTCCCTGAAACAACTTATGCCAGAGATTTTTAACCTTGAGTTCTTTCTTGCGGCTAAGTGTAGGGACTTTTATTTATGACATGTCCCTCCCACTCTTTCAGACCTAAACAAGAAACTTAGAGCATTGTCCTTCTTGGGAGGGGTCTTTTTGATGAGGGAGTTCTTGAAAAAGCCCTAGATGATTCTAATCTTGAGGTCAAGAGGTGTGATCAAGCATTGCTTTCTTATGTAGTTAAGCAGAGTAAGAATAAGCCTCCCATTGTTATTCACCAGCCTTTCAGTTCTCGGAAGCCCAAAGCTTTGGATAAGATGAAGCGGGTTTTGCAGGACTAGCCTGTTGGCCTTCGTAAGAAATTTAGAGGAGGAAATTCTCAGGGTTTAGTCATTGGTAGGGGTAATTCTTCAGCTTGTTCTGGTGGGCAATGGTCTGCTTTGCGTGATAGGGGCAAAATTTTGGGAAATAGGGGCAATCTTCTTTACAGGGAGCAATAGGGGCCTGGTTAGGATAGTATTGGAGAGTTTGGGAGTCCTTAGGAATGGAACAATAGGTCATTCAAGTCTTCAAGGAAGGGTATATGGTTCCCTTGGAGTCCATTCCTCCTCTGTCAAATACCCCTATCCGATTCGACAGTCATTCTCCCACTTCTACCAAAGGGAGAGCTCTAGAGGCCGAGATAAATTCCTTAGTAACAAAGGGAGCAGTGGAACCAGCTCCACTTCCACCGAAGGGGTACTACAGTCAGATGTTCATTGTCAGGAAGGCAACAGTAGGTTGGAGACCTGTTATAGATCTCTCACATCTCAACAAGCATGTGTTCAAAACTTCATTCAAGATGGAGACACCCAGATCAGTTCTTTCAATCTGTCAGGACGATTGGATGTTCTCCATCGATCACATGGGTGCATTTCTTCAGGTCCCCATTCACCCTAAATCTTGTCATCTTCTCAGGTTTTGTTGGGACGGGAGAGCATGGCAGTTTCAGGTGATGTGCTTTGGCCTCTGCACAGCCCCCCCAAGTATTTTTTCAGTTGATGGCTCCAGTGTCAGGCCTCCTTCACTCTGAGGGATTGGGAATACTCAGGTACTTGGACGACTGGCTAGTTCTTGCGAGCAGCCTGAGAGAGGCTCTCCGTGCAAAGGAGATAGTTCTAAGTCTAAGTTCTCAGTTAGATTTAACAATCAATCTAGAGAAGTCAGATCTCATTCTGAAGCAGGAAGCTATATATCTAGGAATGAGGATTCAGACTATAGTTTTGAAGGCTTTTCCAACACAGAGACGAATAGATACAATTCAGACCTGCATAGGTGAGTTGTTGGGTCAGGAAAGTCCCCCGGCATATGCTTCACAGAAAATGGCAAGAAGACCAGACGGTCAGAATTCCATGGGACTTAGAAATATGGGAAAATCTTCAATGGTTGGCGATGGATTGCAATCTCCTTCAAGGAGTTTCTCTGAAATCAAATTTCCCAGATGTAATGTTGTCATGCAATGGCTTGGATCAGGGCTGGGGAGCAGTAGTAGGGAGGTCTTTCGTGGCAGGGAGATGGACAAAGGAGGATCAACAAAAGTCCATCAATTGACGAGAGCTGAAGGCATTCCAGCTAGGTCCTCACCACTTTTGCTGACAGTGCAGCTCCGAAGCTGTTACTATTCGGCTGTCTCTATGGACCATGGGCATAACAGCCATCGACCATGCCACATTGAAAACACGTATCACTTCTCGTCCAGTCAGCGAAGTTAGCAACGATCGATCTGGTCAGTACTGGGATAGGTGACCTCCTGGAGCACTGGATTATGTTGACGTCTAAAAAACGTCTTTTGCATCCATGTTTAGAAACGGGGCTACTCAGTACTTGGATAAGTGAACTCTCAGAAACTTCAGGTGCTGTTAGTGCTTAGGAGACATCTTTTGCATCCATGATTCAAGTCTTAGGCTTACAACCTACTGTCATTCTTCTTGATTCATCGGGAGATCACAGCACCTCCAAACTAGTTCCGACAACTTGTTTTTGGTTCCTCCTCAGTTAAGAAGTCGTGTCTAGGAGCTCCATTTCTTTTGACTTGATGTAGTTAACACTGGCCCTGCGAGGAGTGGGAGATGTAAGCAGTAGCTGCTGCTGCATTTACTAATTGATCCACAACCTGAGAGGGAGGGAATGTTATGTGGATCTTAAAATAGTTTCAGGAATCTCAGAGTCTGAACAGTCACTCCTTTGATAGCAACGACACCAAGGTAGTGCCATGGTTACACTATCCTCCTCCAGAGATTTTTCATTCTTCAAAACATTGACCAGGGCAGCAGGCTCCTACACTTCCTTTCTTGGAACTTAAGTACAGTTGTTCTTTTAGACTTTCAAGTCTCAAGATCCAGGATAGACACTCCTCAGTGTGATAGCAATGACACCATGGTAGTGCCATGGTCAACAAAAGGTCCTAGTGTTCTTTCATCCACTCTTTTTCAGTGCAGGTACACAAATAGACAGTAGAATATTCAATACAGTGGCCAATCAGGCACATCCCAAGCAAGATGGATGTAATTGCAACAACTCATTCGCTGAAGTCAAGAGATAAGGACAGTTGATCATGGCACCCTGACTTCCGGAAATTGTTCAACCTCTTAAGAAGCTTAAGCCCTTCTTTTCTCGACTTAATGAAGCAAGACATCTTTGGTATCCATTTACATCTGGATACTGAAGTGCATCCTGGGATACTGAAGTGCAGGTCTGGTAAGGTTAGGCTAGAACTAGTTAGGCTATGCTAAGTTAGGTTAAGTACCCAACCTAACTTAACCCAACCTAACCTCTTGAAGTGTAGGTGAATGCCCTTTGGTTGATGCTTTGAGGCACAAAGTATCTCTGGAAGGGAAGTGTGTACAACACCCCAAAGAGATAGTTGTTGTCTCGCAATTAGGCTAAGTCCTCTCACCTCTCTGAGAGTGGATGGGAAGGAATGGGGAGACCTTGTTGAAGATCGGGACCCCTCCCATATGTAAAGGCCTCAAGTTTGTATATTAGGAAAAATACAAATTACTTTAAAAATTTGTCATTTGTTCATGAGACTTACCTGTCAGATATATATATAGCTGTATTCTCTGATAGTCCGACAGAATTTCAAAACTTACGACACACGCAGTGGGAGATCAGGTGGTTAGTACCCATTCCCGCCGCTGGGAGGCGGGTATCAGGAACCATTCCCATTTTCTATTCAGATTTTCTCTGTCGCCGGTACTGTCAACACCTGTTTTCAGTACCTCCATCTTGGATTTTGTAAACTTGGTTGTCACTTAAGTATTTGTTTGACTTTTGGTTTTTTGACTTGGACTTGTGGCTAGGCATACGCAATTGTGGACTGTTTTGGATTTGGCTTTGTTTTTTGCTTGGATTAAGATGTCTGAATCTAGTTCTTCTAGTTATAGAGTTTGCTGTGTGCAAGACTGTAAGGTGAGGCTACCGAAAATTTCGGTAGATCCTCACACTGTATGCTCGAGGTGTAGGGGGCATGTTTGTTTATTTAATGATTGATGCAAGGAGTGTGAGTCTTTGCCTGATGCTAGTTGGAGGACTTATGATTCCTATATGCGAAAGTTAGAGCGGGATAGGATCAGGAGGTCTTCCTCCAGAAGTGTTTCAGTGAGTAGGAGTCAGGGTAGTGTTTTTTCACCTGCTAACCCTCCCGTAGACGTAGCTTTTCCTAACCCTGTGGTGTTGCCCCCGGGCCCCGAGGTTGTGTCTGCGGAAGGAGATGCCCTGTCGGTTATTATGTCTTCCATTCGTAACCTGGAAGCTAAAATGCTCGCTCTTCAAAGTGCTGTGAAGTGCAGTGATAGTGTCTGTCCCCCTAGTGTTGTGGAGGGGGCGTCAGATCGGCCGTATAATGCCTCTAGGCCTGGACCTCTGCCGGACTCCCAGGACTCAGGGAGTGGGCAAGTCGAAAGCCGCAAGAGGGTTACGCGGACCCCCCACCGATCTGGCGTCCCTTCGGCAGGTCCTGTTGACGCTTCCCAGGCTGCCAAGGATCGTGCACAGGCACGAATCCTTAAGGATTGCTTCTCGTCCCCCGAATCTTCCTCCCCGCGTCAGGGGTGGAACTCTCGGAAGGACTCTCGCCCTTTGAAGAGAAGCTTCAAAGAAGGGGACGCTTCACGTCCCTTTTCTTGTGACGCTCTTCGCTCTTCTCCGGAGAGTTTTGACGCCCTCCCGCCGCAGAAGAGGACCAGGACGTCATCGGACGATGACGCTTTTGAGCGCCCCGGTCGCTCCAGGAAGAGAGCTGTTGCTTCCCCTGTGAGAAGGAAGAAGGCGTCCCCTCGCCCCTCGTCTTCTCACAGGATCAGCCCTTCTCCTGAGGAGGAGACTTCTCCTACTCGAAAGCTTCTGCTAGACATGCAGAGGCAGTTGGCCGTTAATGGCCCAGAAGAAGACTGATACGTGTCGCCGCCGGAAGGATTCCCGACTGCCGATCAAGAGGTCCAAACCGTCCCCTTCTCCTTCTCCGCGTTCGTCTTCTTCTCATGCTTCGCCGCCCTCTAGAAGTCCTTTGGCTCAGCGCTTTACTGGTCTCAGCAGGGATTGCCAATTCCCTCTTTCTGACACTCTCCATGCTGCTAGGCTTGACGCCCCTCGTTATGACGCTCCACTTGTTTCTCGCCATGACTCTTCTCATGCTGCTAAGCATGACGCTCCTCATGCTGCTCGGCAAGACGCCCCCTTGCTGCTCAACCTCATCGGGACGCTCAGTTGTTCGTCAAGACGCTTCTTGCCGAGATTTTCACGACCCCCTCTCGGACTTCTTCCAAGCAGAAGTCCCTTTGCAGTTGGTCTGCAAGGGCTTAGACCTCCCGGAGTTTCTCCAGTCTCTTGGTTGCTCCCATTGAAGAAGGAGAGCTGTCTAGTGCATCGGAACCTGCAGTTGAGGAACAGTCCCGACTTCATCAGCTTCTTCCGATTACCAGGTCTTGACACGTTTGCTGAAGGACTTGTTTGGGGACAAGTTTCAACCTTCTGCTCCTCGCCCTCCTCCTTCGCAGTTAACCTCGTCTAAATCGCAAAAGACTTCAGGTTTTGTGAAAATGGCCACGTCTCTCTCTACGAAGAGGGCCTTTAAGAAGGTTCAGGAGTGGATGGACTCCAGGAAGGCCCAGTGCAAGACTTCTTTCGCCCTGCCTCCGTCAAGATTGAGTGGGAAAGCGGGGATTTGGTACGAGACGGGAGAGGATGTTGGTTGGAGAGTTCCTTCCTCTTCCCAAGGGGACTTCGCCAGCCTTGTGGACGCTCCTAGAAGGTCTCTCCTTTCGTCAGCGAAGGTGTCCTGGACGTTGTCTTAGACTGATCACCATCTGAAAGGTCTCTTCAGAACACTGGAGGTTTTCAACTTTCTGGACTGGTGCCTGGGAGTCCTGGACTTGCAGGCTCGTAGCCCTGACTCCATTAGTCTGGGAGATTTGTTCAGCGTCCTAACTTGCATGGACAAGGCGGTCAGGGATGGCTCCGAAGAGCTGGCTGCCCACTTCTGTACGGGGCTTTTAAAGAAGAGAGCCATATACTGCAACTTCACTGCGAAGTCGGCGGTCTCTCCTTCTCAGAGGGCAGAGTTGCTGTTAAGCGATGTGTAGCCATCTTTTCCCCAGTCCTTAGTCAAGGATACTGCTGCCACTTTGCAAGAGAAGGCTACTCAAGACCTCCTGGCCCAGTCTTCTAGACGTCCAGCAGTCCCTTCGACTTCTTCCCTTAGGCAGGCTTCCAAGATAAAGAAGCCCTTTCGTGGAGGAGCTTCTTCAAGGTCGTCCTCTCGAGGAAGAGGTCTCTCCAGAGGTAGAGCCCCTTCAAACCTAGGGGCAAGAAGTGACTCTGTGGACCTCCAGACACCGGTTGGAGCCAGGCTTCTTTCCTTTGCAAGAGCCTGGAGAGAGAGGGACGGACAACTGGTCCTCAAGTCATCGAAAAGGGATACAAGATCCCATTCCTCATCTTACCTCCTCCAGCACGAAGCCCAAGGATCTGTCGCCATCCTATCAGCAGGAGAAGCAGCAGATTCTATTTCGACCTGCTCGAGCAAATGCTCGAGAAGAGAGCTGTGGAACAGGTCTCAGATTTACAATCCCGGGCTTTTACAACAGGTTGTTCCTGGTCCCAAGCAGTCAGGAGGATGGAGACCAGTCCTGGACGTCAGCAGGTTGAACCATTTCGTTCTGAAAGAAAAGTTCAAAATGGAGACGTCCCCAGTCGGTTATAGGAGCCTTAAGACCAGGCGACTGGATGGTTTCTCTCGATCTCCAGGACGCCTACTTTCACGTCCCTATACATCCTCTATCAAGGAAGTACCTGAGATTTGTCCTGCGGGGACAGGTATATCAGTTCAGGGCTCTCTGCTTCGGGCTAAGCACAGCCCCTATGGTCTTCATGGTGTTAATGAGGAATGTTGCGAGATGGCTTCACCTTGCAGGGATAAGAGTCTCACTTTATTTGGACGATTGGCTCATTCGAGCCTCGTCAATGTCGAGGTGTCTGCAGGACCTTCACACGACGTTGGGTTTGACGAAGTCCCTAGGACTTCTGGTGAATTTCGAAAAGTTCCATCTGACCCCGACTCAGTCCATCGTTTATCTGGGGATTCAGATGGATTCAGTGGCTTTTCGAGCTTTTCCGTCACAAGAAAGGCAGCAGCAGTGCTTACACAAAGTTTCAGCCTTCCTGCGGAAAGAAACATGCTCGGTGAGGGAATGGATGAGTCTGCTGGGGACCATTTCATCGCTGGAGAAGTTTGTTTCCCTGGGGAGACTGCATCTCAGACCGCTTCAGTTCTTCCTTGCAGAGAACTGGCAGGACAAGGAGGATCTGGAAGCTTCTCTGAAGATCTCGCCAAAGGTGAAGGATCACCTAAGATGGTGGCTCGATCCATCAAAGTTGGCAGAAGGCGTTTCTCTCAAACTTCAGAACCCCAACCTAGTGTTGTTTTCCGACGCGTCCACATCGGGATGGGGAGCAACACTAGGGGGGGAAGAAGTGTCGGGCACCTGGAGAGAGGAACAGGTGTCCTGGCACATAAATCTCAAGGAATTGGGGGCGATTCAGTTGGCCCTACTTTTCTTCAAGGGACGAGTCACAAACCGAGTAGTCCAGATCAACTCGGACAACACCACGGCCCTGGCATACCCAAAGAAACAGGGAGGAACTCACTCTCGGTCCCTGTTCACTTTAGCAAAGGACATCCTGCTGTGGGCACAGGCCGGAATATTACGATCCTCATGAGGTTCGTTGCAGGTGTAGAGAACGTCCGTGCGGATCTTCTAAGTCGGCAACAACAACTGCTACCGACCGAAGTGGACCCTGCACCAAGAGGTTTGTCAGGGACTGTGGAGGCTATGGGGACGTCCCTTGGTAGATCTCTTTGCAACTTCCAAGACGAAGAGGCTTCCTCTTTACTGCTCCCCTGTACTCAATCCAGGAGCGATCTCAGTAGATGCTCTTCTCTGGGATTGGACGGGGATGGACGTTTATGCCTTTCCCCCGTTCAAAATCCTCGGAGAAGTCATCAGGAAGTTTGCGTCGTCGGAAGGGACGAGGATGACGTTGATTGCCCGTTTTGGCCTTCGAGGGAGTGGTTCACAGAGGTCATGTCCTTCCTAGTGGACTTTCGAGAACTCTGCCCATGAGAGTCGATCTACTCAGACAGCCCCACTTCGAGAGGGTACCACAAAAACCTCCCCGCTCTGAGTCTGACTGCATTCAGACTATCGAGAAGCTGGCCAGAGCGAGAGGTTTTTCTAGATCAGTGGCGAGAGCTATTGCCAAAGCCAGAAGATTCTCTTCCAGTAATTTGTACCAATTGAAGTGGACCGTGTTCAGGAGATGGTGTAGAAAGAAGGGCATTTCCTCTACCACGACCTCTGTGAGTCAGATAGCCGACTTCCTCTTGTTTCTGAGGAGTGAAGTCAAACTAGCGGTCCCGACTATCAAGGGATATAGGAGTATGCTATCAGCCGTTTTTAGGCATAGAAACCTGGACCTGACTAACAACAAAGACCTTCACGATCTATTTAAATCATTCGAAACCACGAAGGTGCCTCAGCAAAGAACTCCTTCTTGGAATTTAGATGTGGTGTTTACGGTTTCTGATGTCCAGTCCTTTGAGCCTCTTCGTTCTGCGACATTGAGGAACATTACCAGAAAGACTATTTTTCTAACCGCTCTAGCAACTGCGAAGAGGGTTAGCGAACTTCAAGCCTTCAGTAAACATATAGGCTTTAAAGGACATAACGCAGTTTGTACTTTAAGTCCTACTTTTTTAGCAAAAAACGAGAACCCGTCTAACCCTTGGCCCAAGAGCTTCGAAATTAAGGGTATGGCTGAGATTCTGGGTCAAGAACCAGAGAGAGTCCTATGCCCTGTCAGGGCTCTCAAGGTCTACTTGGACAAAACGAAGGAAAGTCGAGGCCCCTCGGACAATCTATGGTGTTCAGTGAAGAGACCGGACTTACCTATGTATTCTTCCTGAGGAACACGATTAAAGAAGCCCATTTATGCTGTCAAGACACTGATTTTAAACTTCTGAAAGTCAACGCTCACGAGGTGAGGGCGGTGGCAACTTGAGTGGCTTTTCAGAAGAATATGACACTCAGTAACATTCTGGGTGCCACATTTTGGCGTAGCAACTCTGTGTTCGCTTCACACTACCTGAGAGATGTGAAGACGACATATGAGAACTGCTTCTCGCTAGGACCATACGTTTCGCAGATACAATCCTGGGGGCAGGGAGTGACACACATCCTATCCTATAGAAAATGGTTAGGAAGTGTTTTTATGGTTGTTTTTGTCGACCGCCAGAGGCGTTGGACTTCCCACTCTTTAGCTTTAGTTTTGCTATCCTAACCTAGTTAGGCTTGGTCAGGTGGTGGTTTTTTTTTTTCTTCTTTTTGCCCTCATTGTATGGTCAATATGGTCTAGTCACATCGTGGTCACGCCCCGTTGACAGATCATCTAGAACTCAACAGCTATACAGGTCACTACCTTGTTGGAGACTCTAGTAAAGCAGAAGCGGACTTGGGTGACAGTAATCACGAAGTCAGCTATGCTAACAGGTAAGGAACCAAGGTGTCAATCACCTACATGTATTATGTTTCCTAAATCCTATTCTGTCTGTACCCACCTCCAATGGTGGTATTCAGCTATATATATATCTGACAGGTAAGTCTCATGAACAAAATGATATTTTAATGATAAAATAAAGTTTGTTCATACTTACCTGGCAGATATATATATTCATAGTGCCTGCCCACCTCCCCTCAGGAGACAGTGGCACTAGAAAATCTGAATAGAAAATGGGAATGGTTCCTGATACCCGCCTCCCAGCGGCGGGAATGGGTACTAACCACCTGATCTCCCACTGCTTGTGTCGTAAGTTTTGAAATTCTGTCGGACTATCAGAGAATACAGCTATATATATATCTGCCAGGTAAGTATGAACAAACTTTATTTTATCATTAAAATATCATTTTCACCCATACACCTAGCTATCATTTGCTGTTGTCTCCTGGCCTATTATTCCTGGCCAAGAATGAGGACCTTTTTAAAAGGAAAATCCCTTTTCTGATAAAGGAGCTCAGTATTTCATGTAAAATATTATGCCTGGTTCAAGTACTCAAGATTTACCTAGATGTCACAGCAAACATCCCAGATGGTCCTATTTTTCCTACACCTTAGCACAAACAAACCACTCTCTCTACATAGACTGAGAATTGTTTTAGTGGCCCTCATTAAAAGGTAGCCCATCACTCCTTTCCTAAGTCACATGACATCCAAAAGGTGAGTACAGTGGACCCCCTGTATTCGCAGGGGATGCGTACCAGACTCTCCTGTGAATAGTTAAAATCTGCGAATGCGTAAAGCTCCCCTCTAAAAATGGCTATAACCGCATATCTTGAAAGCTCAAACACCAAATGTATACCTAAAAAGATCATCCTACATCAAATATACCTTAAAGTATTATCTTGTTATCATATTAATCTTTGAAATGATATTATTAATATAATTCTAAAGTCATCTCAAACATTTAGCCTTTAAAAATATACATATGTACTGTATGGCTTACAGCTACATGTGAAAATAATCTAGTCCCCTACATATTCAGCCACACACATTTTCTTTCATACAGTTACTATTCAAGCCGTCCCGTTTTCTTTTATAGGGGAAACACTGGTATGTGTGTGAGTCACAAGAGAAAGAGAGAGAGAGAAACAAAAATATGTATGCCAATTAAAAAAAATTAAATACTATGTACACATTAAGGTTACTACGTATGTAAATCATTCGGGTACTCACCAGCGATGAATGCTGATTAAAGATGATGATGAATTAGCTGTGCAGTCCGATAAATGACGATGAAGATATGGCTGCACAGCAAAGCAGAGGAATTACATCTCCTCTGAGGGCACCTCTTCACCTTCAGGAGGCGCTTGTGGGGGCACTACTTCAGGTGATTGAGGATGCACTTCTTCAGGGGTTTGGGGAGGGTTTAATAAACATAGTGATAGGCAGCTGCTGTTGCTGCTTCTTCATGCTGATGAGGGCTTGATTATAGGGCTCCAATGCTGAATCAAGGATACAGTATTTGAAATCTTTAAGGAGCGTTCCATATAAGGATCCCACGTTGAAACCACCTCCTACTTCTCCTTAATCATCCTCTTAATTTGCGACTGACATTCCAAAGTCAGGCCCTCCTCCCCCTCCTCCCCTGAAACTGGCGTGTCTTCTTCCTGGCTGGCAGACTTCATCAGCCCTTCCAAATCCTGGTCCGTCATGGGGTCAGAGTGGGCATCAGTGAGGGTGCTGACTTCATCGTCGGTGATGTCCTCGAAGCCTTCTCCACCTAGAATCCTCGCCAACTGACCCTCCCTACCAATGGCCAAATGTTGAATTTCTTCAGAAGAGAAGCCCTTATAATTATGCACAGACTCCAACCACAACTTATTCCAGCACACATTCAGGGTCTCCTTCTTCATGTCATTCAGTGTTCGGTCAATGACGGACAGACGTGGCAATCGCGAATTTATGCCAGTAATCTTTCAACGTAAATTCACTGTCAGTGTCCATTGCATTCACAAGATGCTGAAGGCAGTTCGGGTGTAGAGTGCCTTGAAGGCACAGATCTCGCCCTGGTCCATAGGCTGGAGAGAGATGGTGTTAGCAGGGAGGAACTCGAGCTGGACTTCCTGGTAATAAAGATCAAGAGGGTGGCCACCAGCATTATCCATAATCAGCAACACCTTGAACCCCATGCCCGAGTCGCTCAGGTATTGCCTAACATGAGGGATGAAGCTGTGATGGAACCAGTGAACCATAAGGACTTCGATGATCCAGGCCTTGGGGTTATGCATCCAGAATGCAGGCAGCAACATCTTGTTCTTATTCTTGAGGGCCCTGGGGTTTGCAGCCTCATAAATGAAGCCTTGTTTCAACATGAAGCCAGCTGCATTCCCACACATTATGATGGTAACCCTATCCTTCTGGGCCTTGAATCCGGGGGCTTTGGCTTCGTCCTTCATGAGGTATGTCCGAGACGGCATTTTCTTCCAGAACAAGCCAGTCTTGTCCATATTGAGCACCTGTTCTGGAGGTAACCCTTCTCCTGGATGATCTTCTTGAAGGTCTCAGGATATTTTGTGGCCACTTCCTTGTCTGCAGAAGCTGCTTCCCCCATGCAGAGAAACAGGCTTTAGATGGAACAGCTTCTAGAACTGGTGGAACCACCCTTGCTGGCCTGAAAACTTTGAGGAGCTGATGATGGTCCTGCGTGTGGCTCTTCCTCCTCTTCTTCTTCTTCTTTTTCTTTTGGCGCAGGTTTGTTGAAGCCTAAGAATTCTAATTCCCCTTCTTCATCACCTTCCTGTGCCTTTACATCGCCGTCTTCCGTAGCAGTAGAAAACTGCTGGTAGAGTTGTCGTGCTTTTTCGTGAATGATGATGGAGTCAGGGGGCACGTTTTTCTTGCAGAAGTCCTTTATCCAGAATGCCAGTGCAGATTCCCTCTTAATGATTGTTTTATCCTGCACTGTTGAAACTGTTTTTCACTACCAAAGAAGCTCATGCTCACAGCGTTCCATATCTCCGCCTCTTTATTCTTAATATACCTCACGGTCCTTATATTCAAGTTAAAATGGCAGCCAACCGTGGCATAACCTTTGCCCTCCTTCAACATATCGAGAAGTTTTACCTTCTGGAGCTTCATGACTGCCTTCTTTTGTTTAAGCTCTTTGCCAGAAGCCTTAGAAGGAGCAGGGCATTTTTTAGGAGGCATTTTAGGGTGCAACTAGCACTGATACACAAGATTTCAAATGACACCAAGATTCACGGTAACATACACCGATCAGTATTTCCTATACAGGGAAGCTGGAGGATACTGAAAAATGCAGGCTCCCAGAATTCCATCTTCGCGAGATGCAAGAGAATGTTCAGCCAATCAGCGCCAAGTGTACTGCCAGTGAGCGCCAAGGAAAATGAATGGCACTCCTGGATCAGCTGCTTTGCATATGACAGCCAATAGTGTGTCGAGTATCATTGGTCTTGGGTATACAGCATCAGGGTATCCTGTGTTCTTTCTCTGCAGAGAGTTGGCTTGGGTAAATCACCTTTTAAGAAAAACTTAATATATGTTATTGAAATATTGCTGTGTTGACAATAATATATTAGAGTACTTTAATATTTGAGAATTAGTAAATCTTTTTTCATAAAAAATGTACTGTATTTACGGGAGTTACGAAAATATACTTAGCACTTAACATGAAAATACTCCACTGGCGTGTTACCTGCTAGTCCCGTTGTCCTGCATATTTTAGATATGCTCTATGTACTACTACGCTTCATCTTAAAACACTTTGTGTGTAATATTTAAAAATCATCATACAACAAAACATCTAATAAAATGTACAGTATGCGCAGCATATCAATGTTATACGTGCTTGCAATAGTACCATATGTACGTATGTACCGTACAAGCAAATGACACATCTCAGTTCACTGCTATCTCTCCGTTCTGCATGTTTTTTTGTGTTACGGTAGTACTAGTACGGACTAAGCACATTTTTTTAAATCACGCACTAAAATGTCCTCTAAACGCTCTGCTTCTCCTAAGGTTTCTGGCAAAGAGCCTAAGCACCAGAGGAAGTTACATTCAATGACCAGTGAAGAGAAAGTAAACATGATTGTTATGCTAAGAGAGGGCAAAAGTCACAGAGAAATAGCAGCTTGTCATGGCGTGACTGGAAGTGCAGTTGCCTTCATCGAGACCGAGTATGAACTGGGTACAATACTTGGGAAGGACATTGTTGAAGAACTCGCTGCCCTCTGTATCCCACCATCGGACCAGGATTTTGAGCAATTTCATGGTCTGTACAAATTTATTAGGAAGGTCAGCAGCTGCAGACAATGATAAAGGCATTGGATGATAATGAAGAGACGCCACAAATGTTTACAGTACTGTTAATGAGCTCATGCAGCCTTACTGTCCCACTTTCGTTAACATGTTCAAAAGCCTTAACAGGACGGTGCTTCCTGAAATCCCTGACGAAGCACCTTCTGAAGAAGGTGAAGAGGCACCCTCTGAGGAGACGTAATGCCTCTACTTTGCTGTGCAGTCATATCTTCATCATCATTCATCTGACTGTACAGCTAATTCACCTTCATCATCTGTAATCAAGATTCATCACCAGTGAATACTTGTATGGTTTATTCTTATTATTACTATTATGTATTATTATTACAGGTAGTACCCAGTGTATAGTATTATGTAGTATTATTATTTAATCTTATTATTACTGTACTATTATTATTTAATCTTAATACTATTATGTATTGTAGTACTGTA
>NC_089786.1:13492183-13500508 GCF_040412425.1 Macrobrachium rosenbergii | reverse complement strand
AAAGGGTTAACAAACAAACAAACAAACAAACTGGACCAAAAAACATAACCACGTTATCGAAGTAGAAAACAGACAAGCAAAAATAATGTATAAAGACAGATGCATTAAACAGGTGAATATATCAAAAGACAGTCAACCAAAGCAAAGTCACGAAAACTTCGTCAGGTTTGCATGGCACTTTGGAGATTTACAGACTCGTTTATACGTGGGATCATCCGCATCAAAGATACTACTAAACAGACCACCAAATCTTAAAGTACAGGAATCATAGACTTATTTTGCATAATGTGACAGAGTAATTCTCAACAGCATGTGGATGCTGATGCTCAGCTAGGGCGGTAACATTCACTAGTTCTGGGAATAAAGGAAAGCAGTATTAAGCAGAGAATGAAGCTGGGGCGGTATAATAAGTATACCTTTAGATTTGCAGACCACTGAGTTGATTCAACAGTTCTCCTAGGCTGGTCTGAAGGGGATTAGACTTATTTTGTGGCAAGAACCAATTGGTTACTTGTAGCAGCAGGACCTACAGCTTATTATGGGAATCCGAACCACATTATAAAGGAGAAATGAATTTCTATCATCAGAATAAATTCCTCTAACTCTCTTCATCAGCCAGCCAGGAGATTGAACTCCACGCCCATCCAAGGATTGCTGATCATCATAGAGTAACACTGAGACTTGTTTATCTAGTGGATGCTACAATGCCACATGAGAGAAGAGGAACTGGGGTCTCTCTTACATCAAGAACGTACTGAATCTCTTGGTAACTATACGAAACAAAAGGCGATACCATTTCCAGATGTCTGAGAAATATCCAGTCTAGTTGACACCCAAGACTCGAGCATTACTCAGAACAGGGAAGTATAAAGGGTCAACAAAAAGATTTTAGTACCTGAGACGAACCAAGGACTTTACCTTGTTGAAAAATGCCATGTTTTTATAATCCTCTCTTCCAGACAAGCCTCCAGAAAGTAATTTGACACCCCAAGATATCTCGTTTCATGAAAACGGATAAAAGAATTAGTCAGGACCCTTAACATAAATACTGAAAGAATGTATCTAAGAGATGCTGACTTTGAGGCGCGATAGAATTGATATTCATAAACTCCCCCCAAAAATGTTAAAAATGTGCAATTTGTGCGCTCAGTAAAACAAGCCTGAAGTGGTTACACAAAAAATCTGCAAACGAACTTTGAAACAGATTAGACTTAGAACAGGACGGCTGGCTATCATAGGCTTTTCCCGGGCTTTGTACAGTATCAAGAGGTATCCACAAAATTGAGGAAGGCCCCACCCCTGGACCTTTACTGCAAAATTCATATTCATAAAGCCAAACAGGAAGGTTGGACTTCAAAAAAATCTCAGAAAATAAAAGCTGACTGGAGTTGAAGAGAGGTTACGTTCGTAAGGATCGGCTGAACTATTGCATTATCTGTAGAGGAAGAACGTCGTAGAAAATGTCAGGCAAAAGTAGTACGAAAATACGGACGCCTATTCATCAGCAAACTCTTTTAGAAAAATGCTGAAATATGATCCCAGCCAGATGGATTTACTCTTAATATGGAAACATTAGAACTGACAAGCAAGTTCTATTCGGAAGCGGAAGGAATATTATAAGAAACCACTGTGAACATAAAGAGAATTAGAATAGGTGAGAGAAGAACTGATAGAACGACAGAGATCGTCCTTTTCACTAAGATATCAGGCTGAAGAACTATTGGGATGGACATGAGGCAGATGGCTTTGCAGTTAAGGAATACTCTGTTGGTAAAGAGCCAGCGAAACTTTGTTTGACAAGGTGCAAGGCAGAAAACTGAACCTCTTCACAGTTAGAGAAAGCGTTCTCTTTCTATTAAACAAGAACAGTGGTTTCTATCAAAATGACAGTGATGGTCGTAGGAGAAAGAGAGTCGGAATAACTGACAACATTCTGCAGTATACCTGGAGCAAAAAAAAAAAAAACAAAAAATTACTCTGACATGCATCATAACGCAACGAGACCATACAAAATGGATAAGTCATACAGTAGATAAATCTGCCCATACTAGGTGTAGAACCTTAGAAAAAAAATGTGCAACAAAACCAAGCAGTTGCTATGAACATCCTAACTATCAACAAGGATCATCGTTAATTTCAACTGACCTGTTCAACATTTCTATCCATTTCTGAAGTATTAATAATCCATTTTTCTCAGTAAGCAATTAAAAATAATAAACTTACAAGACCACAGAAGTGCTCTTCATTACCATTATGCAAGAGGGAATATTATGAAAGGGAATATCCTTTAATTAATCCATCACAAAAATCAGTCGAGGCAAACGCGTAAAGAGTAAAACAAAATGACAAAACCTTTTCATTAATTATTTTCATCTAACCAGCTCTGATGACATTGCGTTTGATTAATGATCTGACTCAGCTCTGATTAACAAGATCGAAAATTTGTACGAAGATTGAAAGAGAAATTGATGGGTGATTATATAGAACGGAAATCACCCATCTGACTATGAGTAATGAGATCAGAAATGCTAATCTCAGTGGTGTGAATTACACACATGGGAGAAATGTTTTTTCGTTTACTTAAGAGAGTATGAATGCATAGAGAGAGAGAGAGAGAGAGAGAGAGAGAGAGAGAGAGAATTATAAATTATATTATATATATATATATATATATATATATATAATATATATATATATATATATATATAATATATAATATACGTATACATATATATACATATATCTATATGTATATACATACATATGTAACAGCCATTTCTGAGCCTATACTTGATTTAAGTCTCTGTTTTATGAACAGAGTTTTGATCTCGCTTATCCTGAGACATTGTGACATAGCAGTAAAGTGACCCGGCATCGTAAGTTATATCTTTCCTAACTAAAATCTAAGGACTACTGGAATGAGATACTAAAGTACAAAACTAAAACCCTTTATTGACAAAAATCAACGAAAAATAACTTCAAAAATTACGAAAATGAAATCAATGTTTCATATAACTATCAGAAAATCTTCTAAGGAAATAATGCTCCAAAATCGTAAACCCCAATTACAGAAAATAACTCATCTGTCAAAACATGAACACGTCAATCAATTAAAACAGGTCATCTCAAATGTCATACCTCTCATCCTCGTAGGAGGGAGAGAGGAAAAAGAATAGGAATGGAGTGGAACAGAAATACCTGTGAAAAAGAAACGTCACATTAAAAATCATAAAATGTAAAAATTGCAGAAATACATCTTCCACTGTCACAGGAGATACCCGTGTGTTCACAGTTCTGAAAACAAAGTCCAAAAACGTATATGAATTTTACTCACTCCACAAGTCCTCTGGGGACAGTCTCCATGTGAAAAAATCACTCACATCTTCAGACACACATGAATCGGATCTCACAAGTCCACCCGAACAACAGTTCCTCCCATTATATTCATTATGTAACGCACGAACGAACGTACTTTTGTATGACATCATTCGAGGTCAAAGTTCGGCAAGACACGCCTCTGTATTTCAAGGCGTCACGAAGTACACACACCATACATTATTAAGGCAAAACCGGATTTTGTAACTGGTTCAGCTTCTAGAACGTTCTTTGCTGAAAACGCATTTTCCAGCCGTGTCTTGTCACCAAGGTGGTTTTCTTCGACCCTTGTGGTATGCGAATGTTTCAGCAGTTTCCTATCTGCTGCGTACAGTGAAAATGGACCCTGCGAATAGCTGACCCAACTTTCAAAGGTCACCTTCAGAGCCTTTACACACACACACACACACATATATATATATATATATATATATATATATATATATATATATATATATATATATATATATATATATATATATATATATATATATATATATATATATATTATATAATAAAGTCATAAAAACGCCAAAAGGTAGAAAGTTAATGCTATATATTTTCGAGAACAACTATCTCCCTCGACATGATATAAAATTACAGAAAAAGGGTATTTATAACGAGTGACGTAACGGTTGACCTCTGGAACTCTCTTCTGTAATTCTTAAAATCATTCATCACTTGCCTGTCGAGGGAGACAGTTTTTTCTCAAAACATATAGCATTAACTTTACTTTTTGGGATTTTTATGGGCTCCTTATTAGGTGGAAATTTTGTTTTAACAGAAAATATTTCAGTCATATATATATATATATATATATATATATATATATATATATATATATATATATATATATATATATAATATATAATATATATATATATATATATATATATATATATTATAATATATAATATATATATATATATATATATATATATATATATATATATATATATATATATATATATATATACATGCATATACACAAACACATATATATATGTATAGCTTCATCACTTAAATGCACATGACTATTTTACACAAATACTAAACCACGTGTATCATTTTGAGGCTCCCTAGGAGTGCAGTGCATCTCATCTGTTGCACCGTAGGCATTAATAAAAGGTGCCAGCAGTATCCTGCAACAGACAACTTTTCCCATCTTCAAAGTGAAGATGCTTTTGATTTTGTTGACCCAAGCATTTTAGAGCCGGGGTGTTGGGAAGCGCTTGTGAGAGTTGGTCAGCCGGTACAGAGATTCAGGACAGATGACTGCTGCTCCTATGAGAAACACTGTTGTAGCTTATCCAGAATTTAAGTGCTTGAAATTATGTCAAGTAACATTTTGCCAACTACCCTTGACTAAGTTGTCTGTGTGTGGGGCAGCAGAAAATAAACATTGTGTATATAAACATTGTCATTAATGTGGACGTGAAACTGAAAATAAAATTGACTGACGAAACGGCTGATAACGGGAAGAACCCACAACAGTCGATATTAACCTAATGAGACTCATGACCAAAGATGAAGAGATGCATGTCTGTGCTACTGGGGGTGAACTAGTGGATGCTGCTATGCCTGCATTGCATGTGAAGGCACCAATGCAATGCCAGCCCTTGGTGAGGAGGTACAGGCAGAAGGTGTAGTATAATAATTACATTTATTGCATGAACAAGTGCCAGGATTTGACAATTATTGACCAAAAGGGAGACTCTTGGAAACAGAAGTTTTCCTTGTAGTCTTGAAAAAGGCTGTCCAAGGATGGAGCAATGAAGACTAAACACTGGTGGCATAGTAGATGGCAGCCATGGCAGTGATCTAAGTGTTAGGCTGGCCACTTTAATGGACAGCAATTTGGCTTGAATTTTGCTGGCACCTTGTTCAGCGGTTTGCTGCTGTAGTCATGGAAGACATTGAAATGATAAAGAAATAACCTAAGAATCAAGAAGAGGGAGTCAGTGGTTCCCTACACCAAGTTAATTTACTGGGACTTACTGTTTTACCATGGGGAGGAATGTCCAGTCTCTTGGAATGAGTTATTTCCTTACTCTTACAACAGATATTATCCCTTTTCACCTGGTGGGCTATGTGTTTGACCAAAAGAAATCGTTCTAGGAATTGATTCTGCGAGTCCAGTGCATGCTCATCAAGTTAGATGCATTAAGAACCGGGAGGAATCTACACTAACGCCCATGCACAAATAATGGTATTGAAAGGACCAGCAGATCAGAGGCATTTGAAACCCTGGGTCAAAGCCAAGGAAGAAAATTATGTTTAGCAGTCACCAGGCATTGGCCAGGTGAGAACATAGTGCCTGTGCCTTGTTGGGTTGTGGAGGACAAAGTAACTTCCACTCTGAATGCCCTTTGCCTGACATCAAGGGACAGATCTGTTCAAAGATCAACCCAGGAACAGTGATGGCACACCCAACCTTTCCCTGGGGATAAAGGGACAATGGATCACGGAATGGTGGCCCCCAGGGCAGACCTGTTGCAAGATGGTTCTGGGCATGGCGGCCACTCCAGTAGGAGTACCATAAGGAGTTCGGAGACTGCAGCCCCTCTGCCACAAGGGAAAGAGAGGGCCACCATGAGCTCCCAGCATCCCAGTTCTGAAGCCAAGACCTAGGGCCAAGAGGCTTGTGAGTGAAAATGAAGTGCCCCAACCTCTTGACTCCACGTAATGTCAGGGACTGTTCACTTTCTAAAAGGCATATAGAGATATCAAGAAAGGATTGCCCTGTTGGACTCAAAGGCTAGTGTTTCTTTGAAGGAAACCAAGTGACCGGGAAGACAAGAAGAAGGATTAACTACAAATCTGCTAGGAGAAATTGCATATTCATTGCCATGAACGTAAGGCAAGTCATAAATATTTTTGGGTAAGCCCTAGTTCACGACTTTTATGTAGAACCTTCTATTGGGATCACAATAATTTCTCTTATTTTGTGATCAGATTTCATACAAATTATCGCAGTGTTAACTTTTGTGAGTGTGAAAGGAATGAAATTGAAGTTTTTCTGGGTGAACAGAGAATCCCATTGAAGGAAACAGTAAGGTTACAGTACAAGATATAGGGGAGAAGGGTGGACTGTTCTAGCAATCCCATAAAAATGGGAATTTAAACCTGACGTCAGCAAATCAGCTGAGGGCTGTTAAACATGGCGGAGGTGGGGAACCAGCGTCAAAGGCACTGAGGGCTCAAACAGAAGCATTTCATATTTTGGGTAGTATCTCTAACCCTTTACATGGGAGCATTATTTATCCAAGAGTAAGATTCTATATTGCAGACAATTAGGGTTAAAATTAAGTATACCTTGGTTTTACCAGACCACTGAGCTGATTAACAGTTCTCCTAGGGATGGCCCGAAGGATTAGACTTATTTAACGTGGCTAAGAACCAATTGGTTACTTAGCAACGGGACCTACAGCTTATTGTGGAATCCGAACCACATTATAGCGAGAAATGAATTTCTTCACCAGAAATAAATTCCTCTAACTCTTCATTACCCGGCCGGAGAGTCGAACACGGGCCTAGCGAGTTCTAGGCCACAACTCTACCGACTCGCCCAACGAAGAGCTGTGGAATATGAGTCCATCAGGTATTGGCTAAGCTTCTAATGTGGAGTTTCATATCTAAGTTTTGTATTGAAATAGATATGATAAATTTTGCATGGCTACCATGAGCCTTTGGAAAGATTCAAGTTGGCAGTTGTCGTAAATAAAGCATCCTCAGGACTTTGACCTCTGCAACGACACAATTTCCAAAAACATTTCGTGATGCATCTCAGTTTGCACTACTTATATGATTAAAAATGGCAATATTTTGTTTTAAGTATATTTTTGATCGTTGATGACTCATTTTTCTGATTACAAGCTTTGTAGGATGATAAAAGGAAAAAATTTGAAGCAGATTACGAGCTTTGTAGGATACGATAAAAGGAAAAAATTTGAAGCAGCTGTAATTAAGTTTTTACTTAATGAAAGGGCAAAAAAGTCAGAGCAGTGTTTCAATGTGGATTGGTTAAGCCAGGAAATGGTGGACGTTATGGTGGCGAGCAGAGTAAAATACTCTCTCCATTTGACCAAACTTTCTCAAAACACTAAACCATCTTTTCAGCTACACTATACTTATTATCCTTTCAGTCTTCTCACTCCACATACACTACCTACAAATACATGGACATGGAAGGGAAAAGATACTGAACTGGAAAGGCTTGAATATTAAAAAAAAACGAAAGGGTACGTGCAAGACAGTGGTTCAACAACTGCTGACGAGCATTAACACAAAAGATTTGTTTTCAGTTCAGGAGTTCAAATGTGAACGTGGCAGTATATACACGCATATACATATCTGCTAGCCCCATGCCATTTTCTTGACTCCCAGATGCCTATAGTACCCATTCACAAGCTAAAAACAAACTGGGAGGCGAGGCACAGAGCGGAAAAGGAATCTTACCAACGCGACGACAAGTCCCAACCATTCAACCATAACTAATAGCTTAAATTGTGTTACGTCTCTGTTGACATGAATAATGAATTATGCACTAGGTAGCTCATTTCTTCCAGTGGGTCGCAGCTGGTGACGGAGAAGGGTGTGAGGGCAGCAACCTCTAGCATACTATCAGAGAACTGACATGGTTGCATTTTCTGCGGGCGCTCCTCTCAAGGCAAAACTGCCATAAAAAAAAAAAGATAAAAGTAAAATAATGGTTTATCGGAAGCAGTCAGATTTATCTTTACAATTCCCTTATTGTTAAAACGTTTACACTGAATTTCAGTGTGTAGTGAGAGTAAATATAATTATTTTATGATCTAGTGTGAAAAAAGTCAATGATTATGAACAAAAAGGTTTCATTATTTACGCTCATATCATATTTGAATGACAGATTGAAAAAATGCTCTGATTTTCTCTTGAATGACATAGGTCGCAGAGATAAAAATCACAATA
>NC_089786.1:13474683-13487183 GCF_040412425.1 Macrobrachium rosenbergii | reverse complement strand
TGGATGTTTTAGCACGAGAGAGAGAGAGAGAGAGAGAGAGAGAGAGAGAGAGAGAGAGAGAGAGAGAGATTCTGAGGCAAGGCAAGAGAGAGAGAGAGAAAAACAGGAATGACAACAATTTTTGTGAAAGCAAGGCAAAGCAAGGAGAAGAGAGAGAGAATATTCTGAAAGCAAGGCAAAAGAGAGAGAGACCCCAGGAATGACAACACTTTTGTGAAAGCAAGAGAGAGAGAGAGAGAGAGAGAGAGAGAGAGAGAGAGAGAGAGAGAGGAAAGAAAATTAATGGACGACGAAAGGAAAGACACTTAAAGAGACAAAGAGACAAATAGAAGGACAGACGTCAGATACAGATAAGAGCGGCAGTTCAGCAGTCAGTCATAATAACAATTAGTTATCAATGCCCCTTGCTCATTACGCTATTCTTTATGGCGTGTTTCTGTTCCTCTCAGTATATTGTGCTCGGGGAGCATCAAATTACTAGAGGATTTTAATACACGACACCTGAAAGAAAAGTCTATTTTGTCTCAATTTTTTGTCAGATTTGTCGTGAAACTGACAATTCTGTTTGTTAACTTACGGCATAAACGTAATGTAATGTATTGTAGTCTTTATTTTTTTCCTGTTCATTAAGATTTTACTTTAAAAATTATCTACACTTTTTATTTTTTGCTGTTCAAGATTTTACTGAAAAAAATTATCTACACTCTTTATTTTTTGCTGTTCCTCAAAAATTTACTGAAAAAAATTATCTAAAATTTTCTCGGAAAGTATAAATTCCATATATATAACTTTCTAAAGTAAAAGACACTTAATTTTTTCAAATTTAATTAAACTCTCGGAAAGTATATTAACTACGTAAAAAGTACTGTGGTTTTCGTAAGAGTATTCAACTTTCAAACAAGTATTCAAGTTTTTAAAAGTATATACATTTCAAAAGTACATAAATTATCGAAAAGTATCAAAACAACACCAGATATTTGAATAGAAGATTTTGTTCATTTATTCGATGAATAAAAACTAAAATAAACAGGAGATTAACTGATTAATCTAAAAGATATTAAAAAGATTGGGCAAAGAAACCCATATAATAAAGAATAAGAACGATATAAAACTTAATTTTCACAGTAACGACAACAGTCTTTGCTCCCCTGAGTCAACGAATCTGATAGAACTCTTGCATTTGTTTCAAAATGTTTTCAGATTCTTTTTGGGATTAAAGATAAGGCCTTGTTTTTCCTCACCCTCACTCTATTCAAGTCCATCCCTTGAAAATCTTGAACTCAAAACACCTTCAAGTTATACTTAATAGTGATTAAAAAAAACAAAAATTTTTCAAAACAATTCTCAATGCGGATAATATTTTTTAAGTTCTTTATCCCAAATGCTGAGATCCTCAGGCTATACGTTCGAATGACTCCTTTAAAAAGCTCAAAAATGTCCAAACTTTTCTCTATTCACAATGAAACTAAACGTTCCCATTTCTCGTTTGTTTCGTGTGGCAATTCATCCATCAATCGAGCAACTTTACGAAGCAATGTTTTTCTTTATTAAAAACAACGGGACAAAGCGTCTTCTTAAAAGTCCGCCATCTTTTTTTTTTTTTATCGGTTCGCGCGTCCATTATCTCCGATTGTTGACTTTCATCTTCCTCTTCCCGTTCTTCTTCTTGTCGGTCACCTTGTCGTGATTCTTCGTTTCGAGACTCGTCTTACACTCGATGAGGTAGGATGCCAAGAGGGGTAAGCTCCATCGTCCTCTGACCTAGCGCACACAGGGAGAAGAAGCAACAAGAGAGACTATAGACGATGGGTTTAAAGGAGCCGTTCCACAGGGAAATCCCTACTGTTACCACGACTACTACTACTACTGGTTTAGGAAAGAGAGATTCTGTTTTACAGTGATAAGTGGTTAAGAATTGTTACAGAAAAAAGGGTATTAATACCTAAGAGAGACACTAAAGATGATGTTCTGGACATAAGAATGATGATGGTTTAATGGAAATGTGAAGTAAGCTTTACTTTGTTACATAAACAGAGATATTATACGTCAATTGTTAAAGGATTGTGTTACTCTCATCTATAAGCAGGCGATACTAATGATGCCATTTTGGTTAGAAAAGTGCTACTATATACATTATTTGCAGGATTCCTTTGGTTATATCCAACTGCTAATTTATGCGAGGTCGTTGAAGGAACAAATTTCAGTTAGTAAGTGCCAGTGTCTCTTTCTCTAATATCTACCAATGTGATTTCTAAATTAATCTAATCATTAGTATATTAATTCTTCTTTAATTCAACTATAGACATCAATTACTTGAACATAATATTCATTCCCAAGACAGATCTCCATGTGAATGTGGTACTCGGGTGTCTAATCCTCTACAACAAGCATCCATTGCTATGACACGCATAACTACGTTCCATAAAACTCGTGTTTTCAAACGTGACGCCACAATCGCAAACTCTTTGATTGCTTCTGTGTTAACCACAGTCATGGAAGCGTGTGTGATCAGTGCTCTTCTCTCTGACAAGGCCCAAAGACCCAACAAGCTCGTGCATTCCGTGAACTCGGTGCAAAAACACAACAGCAGCCTTGGCTATGCAGGTTTCCTGAACATTTTATCTGGGTGTTGCGACATGATTATATGATGCTCCCAAGGTAATAACGAATAAGTTTTTCACCGTGAAGTTTTTAAACGAATATAAATACACAAATATAAATACACAAACACACTACAGAATTATTGAATAGAAGTACACAGTCGTCCAGCAAGAGTTTAGATAAATGTAAACACACCAACACAAGAAGAAAATTATTTAAATAAACACTTAATTTCTTCAGGCAAAAATTTTAAAATGAATTTCAAGACACCAACACGATAGGAAAGTTTACTTGGTTTCAAAACAGATTGCAAGCAAAAAATTTAAAACGATAAAAAATTATTTTTAGGCACTTAAATTTTCAAGCATGATTTTTAGTCAAGTCGACGATCAAATAACAATAAATATAAAGGCACTATGTATTCCATTACAAGTTCGTATTACAGCAAACCAAAATTATGCGTTGACCCAAAATAAAATTTGCTTTGCAGGCAATAAATCTGATTTTAAATTTACCTTTTGATTTCCTATCAGATGATCAATCTTGTCTGCCTTCTCCATCTAGCTGAGCTACCTTGATAACCTGTACTATCCTACAGAATCTATGTATCCTAATCCTTATCCTAATCTGACCCTGCAACTATGAAGGGCTGTTAGTGCGTGTGAAAGCCTCGAAAACCGGATATAAATGAAAACAGGATAATTTTCAGTGAAAACTTAACAAAAATTCTCAGAAATTAAACTTTTGGATCATGAAATACTGGTATATTATGACGCATGAAAACTCAAGTTATTTAAAAACAAAACATCGAAAACATATTTTAAAGAAATCTTTAAGAAATTTGGTCTATACGAAGCACCAAATGAATTTTTAGGAATTGTAGAATATAAAAAATCAAAATGTATTATACAAAGTTAACGTACGTTTAAGTAAAAAATAAAAAAAAAATAATATATAAGTGAAAGTCCGGGTAAGTACCTCGATTTATAAAACTACTATAAATTATCCTTCTAAATTACAGTAGTATTAATTTTAGCAAGAAAAAATAGACCGAAAAATAGAAAAAAAAATAAAAACGAAAACCAAAATCTCTAACGATCCTTTATCAAAAAAACCACCGAGAAAAAAAAAAAAAAAAAAAAAAAAAAAAAAAAAAAAAGCTTTCGCAAGTACTCCAGCCAGGCCTAAATGCGTCCACCCTTCCCAAAAACGAGAGAAAAAAACGCAGGCGAGACACATACCACAGAGCCACCCACCTGTGGCCTAGGAATACCATAAATAAGGAGTTTGTAATATCCACAACCAGGGGGGACTACGGTGAGCCTCAGCTGATCCTCCGTCTCCTCGCGACCTAAAATGCCCTGGCAAGGAAGAGAGTTACATCAGGAAAAAGTCCTCTCTCAGTTTGTCGTAAATCTAAGTGTTGTTATTCAGTTTGCTTTCCTTCTACTTTTGGTCAATTTCTGGTATGCTTCGCCCAGGGAGTGTATCAAACTCCCACTACAATGCAGTCTCTTAAAACAATTGGCTGACTTCTTAAATTGGTAAAACAGAGTAAAAAAATAATTTACTTGCTTATATTATTTATGACCCTATATTCGATGAAAGATTCATTAGACACTTGAATAAATTAGCAGGTTTCTCTCACATAAATAAACAGATATAATAATAATAATAATAATAATAATAATAATAATAATAATAATAATAATAATAATCTTACTTTAAGCTGTTGTCCGTTGCTGTCGAATAATGGAACATGGCGAACTTCAATTTGTCGAATCAAGGCTTAATTGGTGAAATCCACCTGATTGAAAAAAGAGGCGCTGAATTTACTTGGAGTTATAAATTTATGACCTCTGGAAGGATTCGATGAAATATGGTTCATTAGACACTTAAATATATATTATATATTCTCTATATAAATAAACAGATATAATAATATATAATAATAATAATAATAATAATAATAATAATCTTACTTTAGGTTATGTTCATGGCGGTTAATCAACTGCAGTTGCTGTGGAACGGGCTGGAAACTCCATTTTAAGAACGTTACTTGAAAACCAGTAGTAATGGCACGACGACTGGAATTGTGCTGAATCGAAATAGTCTAATATTTTGGCTCAGTCAAATACTTTGCATATTTCGTCCTAAAAAATTATAATGACTGCAAATGCACCTGATTGAAAGTGTCATTTATCAATTTTTCCGCACCGTTGTGTCGCTGAAATATGACCCCATGGGTTTCCACGTCTGTGTTAATAAATTACATAAGTTGCCATTTTTGTGTAATAACCTGGGTACAGATGATATGACAACCTACTAGCTAACATTTTAATAGCTGTCATCAATGACTTTCCAAGTAACCTCAATGTATATTGATTTATCTTTTCCATATATAATATTCTTAATATAAAGCTGCAATCTAATGCCCTTTTACAGCGACTCACCGCTAATAAATGGAAATCTTTAGGTTACCACTAAAACTGCAAGACTGTATGCCCACTTGTGTCTATCCCACCTAATGAGGTCAAGTTGAATTATTGTTAAAGTCAGAAACATGGTTTAGTTTCAAAAGGAAACAATTAATAACATTTAATAAGCAAAATACATATCAATATCTTTAAGAGCTTATGAAACATGAGTACGTGTAAATATAAATACCATTTTAAACAACATATATATACAATATATAGAATTTGTGTGTGTATAAACCAGTAGTAATGGCACACACACTATAACTGTATATATAATCGAAATATATATATAATATTTTATTTATATATCATATATAATATATATATATATATTATCGTCCTAAAAATAATGATGACTGCAAATGCATTGGTCAAATATATATATATATATATATATATCATGTTATCTGATGAAGAGTTGGAGGAATTTATTTCTGGTGATAGAAATTCATTTCTCGCTATACTGAATTCCACCACAATAGCTGTCCCGTTGCTAACAATTGGTTCTTAGAAATAAATCGCTAATCCTTCAGGCCAGCCCTGGAGAGCTTTAATCAGCTCAGTGGTCTGGGTAAAACTAAGGTTGCTTCATTATACTGTTATATAAATTATATATATATATATATATATATATATATATATATATATATATATATATATATATATATATATTGTTTTTTTATGTATATGTATATGTATAATATACCACATATATACTGTATGTATATATATATATATATATATATATATATATATATATATATATATATATATATATATATATATGTGTGTGTGTATGTATGTGTGTGTGTGTACGCATACGATTATTCTCAATACGGAAGATCCCTGTAGTCTCTCACCTTTTCGCAGTGGAGGAGGAGAAAGTGACCACATGTGGCAGGGCGTCCCCTTCGTCCTCGAGGAACTCCTCAATGCCGGCGTAGATCTTGAGGATATAGCTGTCGGCCTCTGGAGGCTGGATCAGGAAGGAGACCGTCGCATCGTTGTCCTTCATCGTGCAGAACACCCACTGATTGATGCTGGCGTCCTCGCCCTTTGGGTCCAGTTATTATTACTGTTGTTAGTTTAGGTATCTAGGTTGTTAGGATGTTGTGTTGTTTTTGTTTAGGAGTTTTCGACGTCGCGGTTGTTGGAATGGGGTTGCTATTATTGTTGAGTTTTTTTTTTTTTGGATATTGTTATTATCATGGGTTTAGGGGATCTTATTGTTGCTGTTTAACTATCCTGGTAATATGGATGTTTAGATGTTACCTGTATTGTTGTAACTATATGTTGTTAATGTTAATGTCCCACCGGTTGGTCTTAATGTTGTTAATACTGTGGATGTTGGAGTGGTTATTACCATGTCTACTAAGATTTTATTGCTAAAATTGTTAATGTTGTAGATATTGTTATTGTCTCCAAAGTTGGTGATGGTGGTTTTTTATATTGTTCTGGTTTTTGGACTGTTATTGCTACAGTTGGTACTATCCAGGTTGTTGATAAGGTGTTATTATTAGTAATGTGGCTGATGATGGGAATGTACTTGTTGTTAGTAATGTCTTGGATGTTTGGAAACCTGTTGTTGTTGATGATAACTATAAGCACTGCTGTTGTAGTTATCTGTATGCATTACAAAAATCAGTATTATCAGTTTACTGTTGACGACGATTTTATTCCTCTGCTGCTTTTATGAGGATTACAACACCAAAATGTTCCCATATGTATTTTCCCCTCAAAGATTTAAAATATTTTTCTCAAAATTCATATTTTAATACTTATCGTCTTAGGTCGCCTCTATATACTTCCTGTTCATATGTACAAAAAGTAGTCATTACATTTCCAGGTAAATTAACTTCATCCCAAATATATCAAACGTCATCCTGACTACCACTAACCTCCTCATCTTCTGCTGGAAAGAACCTATACTTGTATCTGATGAGAACGCTGGATGACAATGTGATTTCGGTCTGCGTTCTGAAGGTCACTGGAGAACTCTTGGGACGATCCAGTCGTAGCCTACATGTCCAGAACTCTGGCATAACCTTCGGTAGAGAGTTGAATTCTTCTAAGGTTAGAGGTCTGTCCAGCAGCTGCCACCTACAAGGGGAGGAATGAATTCATTTGGGGCTGGTTAGAGGTCTATCCAGCAGCTGCCACCTACAAGGGGAAGAATGAATTCATTTGGGGCTGAAAAGCCAATGGGAACATGGGTTTGATGCTCTAAGCAATGGTTAAAATAGATAAATCCGGGTACTGTGTGTGGTCCATGGGGAAGGAGGGCTGATTCCCTCATGCAATGTAAGGATTTGGAAATGTGGGGTATTAAATGGTCAGTGGGGAAGGGACAATGGCATTACAAATGGCATGATTTGGTAAACTCGGGTATTGAATAGGTATGTTATATTTATTAAAATGTGTGGGCACTGCATAGTTTGGTGACAAAAGTAAATAACCTAACTTGGTTGAGTATTTTCTGCACAGCCCGTCTTATATCAAGCAATAAAAAAATCAAAATTATGTGGAGTTCCCTGCCTTCATGTGTCGTATACTAATTTGGCCGAAAAAAGGGATAATATCAGAATATGAGTTACAACCTTTGTGGAAAATGGAGAAAGCGAAATCAGTGAGTCAATATAAGAGAGCACAAAGAAGAGAATATGGGGAACCACAACAGGGTGGGTTTGGGTATTTGAGTTTTAGTCTCGGAGAAAGAAATAAATGAAAAGTAAATGAGAAGTGAAATGGGCGAGACAGATCATAAGTGATCACAAAATAAACAGGTGACATGGACGAGAAAGATGATGAATAAATAAAAATGGAGTACACAAATGAGGCATAAGTTAATGAAATGGACTGAGACAGATTTTTATGTTTAATCTGATTGGACGATGTATGAGAAAGAAGATCAAATCTGAAATCATCTCTTATGAGGAAAGAGCAGCAACGAAAATAACTGTTCAAGTAGAACTGAATGGTTTTCAAGATCTGGAAGAAAAAATACCACGGAAGTAATCTAATAGAAAAAATAAATAAAGTGGCAGGAGAGGAAAGAAAAAATCGTCATAATCAAAACAAATTATCAAAATGAAAATAAAAATCTTTAATAATCACCACAACTGCCAAATGTTCAAAAAAATTTTCTTTTAACATCATTTAAACTAAAAACATACCTGAATTTATCTAAACGATCTGTAAACAAAAAATTAGTCTTAATTCCATTTCCAGGTGCAGTTCTGACAGTGACTGCCATTCTGCTTTTAGTCTGAAGCCACCCCTTCAGAGGATATAATAATTCTACGTCTACAAATGAAGTTAAAAAAAAAAAAAAAAAGTAAACAATCCCCAGAAGCTTCTTCCCGGGATCGAGTTTTCTGACGCCGACAGCAATAGTGCCACTTTCTTTCGGTGGTCTCGGTATACTGAAAGCCGCGCCCATTTCCCACGGCCCGGTGGTGGCTCCATGTTGCCAGAAGGACGATTATGGCTAACTTTAACCTTAAAAAAATAAAAACTACTGAGAGAGATGCAATTTTTTTATTTGATGATTGGAGGGTGGATGATCAACTAAAGCCTCAGTAGTTTTTAAGATCTGCCCATAAAAGTGCGGACAGACAAAATGTGGACGGACAGACAAAGCCGGCACAATAGTTTTCTTTTACACAAAACTAAAAAAAAAAAAAAACATTGAATCGTCTCGCCTTTCATAATCCATTTCCAGGTGGTGATAGGGAAGGGTGAATCATCTGGTCAAAAGTTCATTTAGGTGCCCATGGGGTCCATGATATAAAAAAAAGAGAGAGAGGAATTTCTAAAGCCTATGCGCCCTCACAGAGGAATTTTGAGAGTTCATACACTCTGACATAAAGGGGAATTTCAAAAGTTCATGTACCCTGATATAAAGAGGAATTTGAAACGTCCATGTACACTGAAATAAAGAATAATTTCAAAAGTCCATGTACCGTCAAATAAAGAGGAATTTCAAAATTCCATATACACTGAAATAAAGAGGAATTTCAAAAGGCCAAGTATCATGACAAAGAGGAATTTCTAAAGTTCGTGTACTCTGAAATACAGAGGAGTTGTAAGTCAATGTACCTTATAATAAAGAGGATTTCAAAAGTTCATGTACCCTGAAATAAAGAGGAATTTCAAAAGTCCAAGTATCATTAAATAGAGATAAATTTTAAGTGTCCAAATACCCTGACATAAAGATGAATTTCAAAAGTCCATATATCCAGAAATAAAGGGGGAATTTCAAAAGTTCATGTACCCTTCAATAAAGAGAAATTTCAATCTTATTGGTAGACTTCATATAAAACTATTTTCCTTCTGCGAACCTTCTTTTGCAATGCATCGAACTTTTGGTATTTTATTTTCACTTTCTCAAATTCACTTTCGTCTGATGTGCTACAACACGTATGCGCCGTCATATCTTCGAATTAATGATGTACGTCGACATTCCTGAAAACTGCGTTTGCCTGTATAATGAGCAGGATACAAGGTTCCATAAAAGATACTCTGAGGTCATTCCACTGAATTATGCTTTCAATTACCAAGTAAATCTCTCCCTGACTTCCAATTTCTTTATGAAAATTAATATGAAATGGAAGAGTGTTGATTTATACTAAATCTCTCTCTTTCTCTGTCACTATTTCTATGAAAAATTACCGTTTCTTTTAAATTTCTCCCTTAATTTATTAATGCAATATGAGACTTCAAATGAGAGTTGCACTCATTTCGTAAGAGTTCGAAAAGAGTAATTATATTACATGTTTATTATTTTCATTTATTCCACCTGAAAGAAAAGTCAGTGACCTCGTATCGACTGGGACAAAGGGCATCCTAAGACAAAATAATTTTAGCCAAAACGTTTAGGAAATAATTTCGAGTCGACACGATATGACTTTTAAATTATATGCCATTGACATAAAAGCAAAAAGTGAGCGTGTGATGAATTTGCTGTTTTCAGTAAAAAAAAAAAAAGGCAGTTACAGGGCACCCTAGTTTTCTCTTTTTTTTTGGCGCTGCTTACGATTTGATTATAACTTTTGACAAAAGTAAATATAAAGCATCTTTTATCCATAACACATATAAGACATCTGCCGCACTAAGCAAAACGTATCTTTGTTTCGAAAAATTATGCAGTATCTTTTTTTTTTTTTACTAAAATATCATGCGTCTTTTGCCTTAAGTGAATATAAGTATCTACTATCCGTACGTACTAAATGTCAAGCACCATTTATTCAAAATAAATAAGCGTCATCTTCAGCACCAGAAACATTTCACATCTGTCCAATACTAATGCAAAGTATTGTTTGCCCAAAATCAATGTAAACCATCTTTTGTCCTAAAACTAACAAAGCATTCTTGCCCAAAGAAACACAAAGCATATTTTGTCCCATATAAGCATAAAGCACCGTTTACCTCAAGCAACTGCAAAGCATCTTCAGTTCCAAACTAATACAAAGGATCTTTTGTCTTAATCCAACAGAAAACATAATATTTTCCTCTAACGATTTATGCCGCTTGTCCCAAACATACAAAGCCTCTTCCGTCCCAAACAAATATACCTTTAACAGTTACCACTGCCGTGGACGGCAAGGAAGGGGGAAGGGGGTGGCGGGGGCTTACCGCAAGCTAGCATTCCTTGAGCGGTGTACTGTAAGCAGTAGTTGAGGTATTTGGCAGGATCTTATAGGCTCCGCGAGTGTTCCTTCACAAGGATAAACAAGTGAAAGATCGAGTTTTGAAACTTTAACCACGGCCCGGTGGTGGCCTATCCTATATCGTCGCCAGAAGCACGATTATGGCCAACTTTATCCTTAAATAAAATAAAAAATACCGAGGCTAGAGGGCTGCTATTTGGTATGTTTGATGATTGGAGGGTGGATGATCAACATATCAATTTGCAGCCCTCTAGCCTCAAGGAGTTTTTAAGATCTGAGGGCGGACAGAATAACGTGCAGACGGACAGACAAAGCCGGCACAATAGTTTTCTTTTACAGAAAACTAAAAATGACCGTATTGTTGTAATGCCAGTCAATAGTTTAAAATGAACCATCATCAGAAGACGTCTGCGAGAGCCTCTCTGCTAATAAGCAAATCCCCTTACTTCTTGTAAAGCCAGTTTAAAGTTAAATTATTCAATTAAAACGAAGTAATCACTGTTTCAACAAGTTTCCATATTACACCTCTGACGTCAAACGGCACCAGGTAAAATCAAGCGATCTGCAGGTGTTTCCTACAGACCGCAAAAAGCCTGAGGGGTAATTAGGATCCCGTAAAGTATTAATTCGTCCCGTAATTACAAGCGTCTGTTCTGAACGAGAAAACCTTACGCAGATAGCAATCGCTTTCCATTTGGAACGTGAGTGGCTTCATTTCGACCAATCGCGCCAGTTTGATCTTCCAATTCTTGCCAATCGTTATGCTTCTCAGTCAGGAAAGCATTGATCATGATTCAAACAAAATGATTCATCTTTGCTACCTATAGCCTTGAGCCTTCGATATTTCTGGAATAAAGTCCGATGGAGCTGACATCCCAATACCCTCATCTAGCAGAGACTCGACACAGGAAGAAGAAAATGTGGCTTGATCCGTAGGGGTAAGTTAAGTATACCTTAGTTTTACCAGACCACTGAGCTGATTAACAGCTCTCCTAGGGCTGGCCCGAAGGATTAGACTTATTTTACGTGGCTGAGAACCAATTGGTTACTTAGCAACGGGACCTACGGCTTATTGTCGAATCCGAACCACATTATAGCGAGAAATGAATTTCTATCACCAGAAATAAATTCCTCTAACTCTTCATCAGCCGGCCGCGGGAATTGAAACTTATTCCATATTTACTTATTCCTGATTTGCATTGATCAAGTTCTTGTGCTTTTTAAAACAGGAATGTGCAGCTTTTGGGCGCATCGATCACCTTTTGAGGTTGAAATTTTATTCGTTATCTACGTTTTCCAACCATTTTTAATATATTTTAGAAAATTCTAAAGAAAAGAAAGGGAGGGAGAAAGAAGGTAGCGAACTTTAGAGGAATAAAAAGATTTTTTATTTGGTTTCAAAGTCGCTCACAATGAAACAATGGCTGTCTGAACATGTTAAGAATACGCTACGTATATGTTCATACTGCAGCTGATATTCAAAACATAAAAGTAAACTCTTCGACCGCCTCCGAGTCAAAATAATCAAAACAGATCTTCCAGCTCTGGTCTGTAACTGGGCCCAATCTTTTCCCTGGACGATTTGTCAAAAGAAACATTAACACAGACACCGATCATCGATCAGTCCTAAATGTCCACATCTATAATCCAGGAACGTTCCCAATTTTAGGGTTAGAGGGTCACATCCGTCCCAAAATGGAGATAATTTACAAAATGTTCCAAGAGAAGCAGGAACGACGTGCTGCCATAA
>NC_089786.1:13464683-13467183 GCF_040412425.1 Macrobrachium rosenbergii | reverse complement strand
TTGAATATTTATCAGATATCTTACACCTAACAAAAATTTCATACAGATCCTATCCCAAACTAATTGTACTTTAGAATAGCACAGAATACAGAATTTAGGTCAAAGGCCAAGCGCTGGGACCTATGAGGTCTTTCAGTGCTGTAACGGAAATTGACAGTGAAAAGGTTTGAAAGGTGTAACAGGAGGAAACCCTCGCAGTTGCACTATGAATCAATTGTTAGGAGAGGGTTAAAAAAAAGTTAAGTATACCTTAGTTTTACCAGACCACTGAGCTGATTAACAGCTCTCCTAGGGCTGGCCCGAAGGATTAGACTTATTTTACGTGGCTAAGAACCAATTGGTTACTTAGTAACGGGACCTACAGCTTATTGTGGAATCCGAACCACATTATAGCGGGAAATGAATTTCTATCACCAGAAATAAATTCCTCTAACTCTTCATCAGCCGGTCGGTGGAACTGAACTCCGGCCCATCGAGTGACAGTCTGAAGCTCAACCGACTCAGCCAACGAAGAGCTAGTTAGGAGAGGGTGGAAAATAAGATGGAAGGAAGAGAATATGAACAGAGGAACAGTAAAAGAGATAAAAGGGTTACATCTAAGGGCCGAAGGGACGCTGCAAAGAACCTTGAGTAATGCCTACTGTGCATTGCATGTGGTGCACTGACGGCACTAACAACCCCCCATACGGAAAATTTCCTTGACACATTGTTCGATTTAGGAGGTCTGTTTACAAATATATGACCTCTAAAATGGCAGCCAGAAACGGGATATTTACCCGCCTTCAGGGTCTGTTGAATATCCCTAAGCAAGCAATATCTCTTCTAGTCACAGCTGCGTTCCTTTTAGCCATTTACTTTTCACTGACTTTCCTAGGGGCCCTTTTCATTTAGCTGTCCACCTTCTTTAACTATACTTTGCTTCCAATGCCTAATACCAGCCCTTGGTGGAGGAATAGCTCGAGTGATCTTAGTGAAATACTTTGCCTCTGGAGCAACCGAGAGAATGGAGCAACCGAGGGAATGGAGCAACCGAGAGAAGGAAATAAAAAATAAATAATTTTAAAGTTGCAGGTGGATTTTCTTAGGTCGCGAATACCAGGAGGTTCTTCTGTCCCTCAGAGGCTGGCGATGATTAACTGTTACTGCTGGGCTGTTTATTCACTATAGCAATATTCTGTTCTTTAAGAAGATTGACTAGTACAGTAGAACCTTACGGCCTCCCCCAATAATGATGAGAAAAGGAACATTACTATTATGGCCCCAAAAAACAAGAATCACTGAGGTACGAGTTATGAAGTATATTTGAACAGGAAAGACAAACATACATAAACAATATAGAATTGAATTGAATATAGAATTTAGGGCAAAGGCCAACACTGTGAGCTATGAGGTCATTCAGGGCTGAAACGGAAATTGGCATTAAAAGGTTTGAAAGGTGTAACAGGAGGAAAACTTTGCAGTTGCACTGTGAATTAGTTGCTAGGAGAGGGTGGAAAATAAGATGGATGAAAGGAGGTACAGTAATAGGAACGAAAGAGGTTGCAGCTAGGGGCCGAAGGGGTGCTGCAAAGAACCTCAAGTAATGCCTACAGTGCACCGCATGAGATGCACTGACGGCTCTACACTCCTACGAGGATAAACAATATAGAAACAAAAATATGATATAAATGAGACACCGCAAATATCACGCAAAAGGCCAACGGTCTTAAAAGTAACATTACAACTTAATGGTACCATGAAACCAGATATTTTTATGATTAC
The DNA here is from genome assembly GCF_040412425.1 of Macrobrachium rosenbergii. NCBI lineage: Eukaryota > Metazoa > Arthropoda > Malacostraca > Decapoda > Palaemonidae > Macrobrachium > Macrobrachium rosenbergii. The sequence continues at coordinate 13,465,422 of NC_089786.1, read as the reverse complement.
GACAGAGGGCCACCGTTATGTAACCAGGCTCCTTTAGGGATCTGATATCTTTTATTGAGATACTGACAAAGCGTCTGTCGATAGTGTCTCCTAAGAGTTGTACTTCCTGGATGACTTGACACAGCACAAAATCTTTGTTGGTAAGTTGTATCTGCAAAATGCTCCTCTGTTTTTTGTGCGCTCTCATTTATATTTTCTCATTCCCTCTGACTTGATTTTTATCGGGGCACCGGGTTGCCATTCCCATCGGCCCTCATACACAGATAAGAGCGTAAATACATATATAGTCACACACATTTTACACATACATGACATTTATATATTATATATATATATATATATATATATATATATATATATATATATATATATATATATATATATATATATATATATATATATATATATAGACACAATGTGTATAAACATGTATACATACATACAAACATATATATATATATATATATATATATATATATATATATATATATATATATATATATATATATATTTATATTTATCTGTATGGAATGTGTTGCTAAAGTATATATCATGAGTAATATACCAAGAGCGTCAATATGTGACCTGGAAGAGTACAGCGAAATATAAAAGAATTCCAAAATAAATAAATAAGTATATTTAATATATTTGTGGATAACCTATCCAATCATATATTGCATCAATACGGTGAAAAAAAAAACAATAAAATTAACAATTACAGTTTCTCAGTCATCATTAT
>NC_089786.1:13452183-13462183 GCF_040412425.1 Macrobrachium rosenbergii | reverse complement strand
ATATATATATATATATATATATATATATATATATATATTAATATATATATATACATATATATATATATATATATATCATATATATTATATATATATATTTATATTATTATATATATATATTTTAATTATATATTATAGACATTTATATATATATATATATATATATATGTATATATATATATATATATTATATATATATATATATATATATATATATATATATATAATTGAATTGAATATATAATTATACATATTTGCCCACAGAAAAGTGGAACATGGTAACAATTTTAAGCAAACTACACACAATGGGACAAAAGATAACAAAGAAACTCGGTTTTAAAACAACCACTTTAACATTATTAGTGTGTAACCATTCTAAGGCATATCCCTTTCGGGTGAGAGAAAAGCTTTCTAAATTAATCGAGGTATCTGGGTACAAGACGACGAGGCAAATTTCATCAACCCAGATTACTAATATTTATTTTAATTTCATTTTTAATTATCTCTTTCAGACATCTTGTACGGAATGGGACAGTGTCCACAGATCTGGGCTTAGATGGATATTTTCCTTTGGTAGCACTGAATTGAATACCATTGAAAATAGAATTTAGGCCAAAGGTCGAGCACTGGGACCCGAGGTCATTCAGCGCTGAAACGGAAATTGACAGCAAAAGGTTTGAAAGGTGTAACAGGAGGAAAACCTCAAAGCAGTTGCACTATGAATCAATTATTATGAGAGGGTGGAGAGTAAGATGGAAGAAAGAAAATATGAAAGGAGGTACAGTAAAAGGAACGAAAGGGTTGCAGCTAGGGGCCGAAGGGGTGCACTGACGGCACTAACCCCCTACGGGGTCCTTTGGTAGTTGTATTAACTCAGATTCAGTGATATTACTGAAATGAATTTTTTACATCTTTACTAATATAACAGCGTAGGGGGTTTCTTGCCGCCAGCGCATCTCATGCGGTGCACTGTAGGCATTACTTTAGGTTCTTTGCAGTGGACCTTCGACCCTTAGCTGCAACCACTTTCATTTCTTTACTGCACCTTCCGTTCATATTCTCTTTCTTCCATCTTCCTTTCCACCTTTCCTAGCAATTCATAGTGTAACTGCGAGGTTTTCCTCCTGTTACACCTTCCAGACCTTTTACTGTCAATTACCCTTTCAGCGCTGAATGACCTCATAGGTCCCTGCGCTTGGCCTTTGTCCTAAATCCTATATTCTATATAACTTTATATACTACTGTGGCATTACTTTCACAGAGATTCCACCTTCTCCAGGCTAACCTTTAATTAACAACAAACAGAATTTCCTTTGTTAGAACGAGAAGAGTCAACATGACGACGATACCGGTGCCTCGATCATGCGGCCGGACGAATCGCCCCAAGATAAACCTAACCTCTCGCCATTAAAACGGAAATGACGCCATTATTTATGCTAGTCACGGCGTCACTGGATGCCGCTGCCTTGGCATCGGAAACTACCGTCATCTCTGGAGGTTCCAGATAAAAGACGGGTGGGCCTGGTGGCCAAGTAATGATCAAATAATATGATAAAGGTATAACCCGAATTTTTCTTCATGCGTTGTTTGATGGTTATACTTGTTTCACGAGAGGATGCGTGCTTGAATAAAAAAATCATACCCACTGGAGATTATATATATACATATAATGTATATATATATATTATATATATATATATATATATATATATATATATATATATATATATATATATATATATATATATATATATATATATATATATATATATATATATATATATATATATATATCGATATCAGTCGGTTACATATAGCAGCTATATACTATAGAGGTCTGTGGCGCGGGTTCAATCCACAAGCCGGCTGATCAGAGAGGCAGACACTTTGCTATCCGTATAGACATCCCGGGATTATATATGTAATCAACGGATAGGTTTAATATATAAAAGCAAATGGATGTTACAGACTAAATACACACAAAAACAAAGCCACTACAACACCTTCTAAAACATAACAAACATCTCATACGTCTCGAACTCTCGCCATACCCGCGCAGTAACTTCTCGCTGCTGGGCTGATGAAGAAAGGGCGTTGGGTCTGGTATGATACATGAAACATACGTACCGGGGTCTAAGCGATGTCAGGCAGGGCAGCCGATCGAGACCGGTTCTACCCACCAAATCAAAAGTCCTTCAAAGAAGGCATCCGTTGCTACCCCAACAAAAATGGGAATAAAAGCACGTTAAAAGAAAAAAAAAAAAAAAAAAAAAATCTATATATATATAGCCCTATATATATATATAATATATATCATATATTTAAAATATATACTGTATATATATGTAATGTGTGTAACCTCATTTACACTGGAAGGACATCTAAGAGATTTTAATCGCAAAAGTTACAAGCTTTTTTTTTTTAACGGTTACTGGACGATTAGGACAGATTAGTCCTTGAGATCATGTATTAATTGTTAATAAATTCTCCGTTTGATACCACCCTGTTTAAATGAGATCCTATTAATCTTTGTATGAACGCACAGTATAATTATATAAATAATTAAATCTATATATATGTATATGTACAGTATAATTATATATATATATATATATATATATATATATATATATATATATATATATATATATATATATATATATATATAAAGTTATATAAACTCTTGAAGGCGATGGTTTTTCCGATATTCCATATAATTTTGGAATGGTGTGACTACAACCCACAACAGCTGACCGACTCCAGGTACATGACTGCACGCAATAGGTCAAAACGCATGAAGGGAATTGACGGGAGGCGTCGAAATCGCTCCGTATTCGCCCAAAAATTGAACCCAGGGTCATGTCTGATCTTCTCCTAAAGAAAGAAATTTTGGTGTACTTGTACACTGTTGTAGTGCCGTAAAGCCGAAAATCTATTGTTAAATCTATTGTTCAAAAGCATCTTGATCTATTTTCAACCGATGCACTCACATAAGTAAAAAATGTCCCTAAGTTTCTTCGGCGCAATCGAGTTTTCTGTACAGCGTATAATCAAGGCCACCGAAAATAGATCTCGGTATAATGTTGTATGAGCCGTGGCCCATGAAACTTTAACCACGGCCCGGTGGTGGTCTGTCCTATATCGTTGCCAGACGCACGATTATGGCTAATTTTAACCGTAAGTAAAATAAAAACTACTGAGGCTCGAGGGCTGCAATTTAGTATGGTTGATGATTGGAGGGTGGATGATCAGCATACCAATTTGTAGCCCTCTAACCTCAGTAGTTTTTAAGATCTGAGGGCGGACCGAAAAAGTGCGAACGGACAGACAAAGCCGGCACAACAGTTTTCTGGTACAGAAAACTAAAAATGCAACATTTTAATTCACGACAGTCATCAAATGCTTATTTGATGTTATCACATGAGATTTAATGGAGAAACTCAAACAAGGCCCTCGTGGAAAACATGAGAATAGATGATCTATCAATTCACAATGCATGAAACAGTCCTTTATAATATCTGACTGAAAGTGATTATGTATAAAATCTGGACATGTCTTTTCTGCCAATCTGAGTCAGTCGACACAAGTGTAACTAAAAGATCTACAAAACGATGATTAACATTTTGGTTTATTTTGTCACTGTTATCTTTAAGTGCGCTTATTTTCCACTTCTGATACAAACTATTGCTGCATCGGCTTAAATGTACATGCTCCTTTTTAGCTGGATATCGGCTGCTTTCGTGTTAAATGCCTTTAAAGATTTAACATTTTCTATTATGGAAGACCTCCTCTACCAAGTGCTGTTTGTTTCAAGGTAGAAATATTAATTTTCAGAGTCGATTACCTTAGTTTTAGTGACACTAAGTTGATATAAACGAAGTTACCAGTCAATACATCAATAAAGCTCTTTCTCTCTCTCTCTCTCTCTCTCTCTCTCTCTCTCTCTCTCTCTCTCTCTCTCTCTCTCTCTCTCTCGGCTTACCTTATATTTTCCGTTACCCAACGAAATATTGCACGGAGCCTCTCCAAGTCGTCAGTCGCCGGAAGACACAAGTACCTGACGAGTTCCGTCGAATCTTTCACTACCTGAAAGACAGCGACCTTTCAGAAGAGTCCGATGGGAAGGGAAATCCACCGTCTCTAACTATGGCGGTGCAACGGATACAAGGCAAAGAATGGGAAAGGAAAAAAATAATAAACAGATTCTTATCAAGAATACCAGAGCTGCAGAGTTTTGAGAACTCTATTCACGTCTAGCCCTCAAAACGAAAACCCTCATCTATCTATCTAACGCACACACATACACATACTGTACATACATACATACATACATATATATACATATATATATATATATATATATATATATATATATATATATATATATATATATATATATATATATATATATATATATATTATATATATATATATATATATACATATATATATATATATATATATATATATATATATATATATATATATATATATATATATATATATATATATATATATATATATATATATATATATATATATATATATATATATATATATATATATATATATATATATATATATATCTCTCAAAAAACGGTAATAATTGTAACAAACAAAACCTGAACTGAATTAATAATGAGAACAATTTTCATATAAAGACTATACAAGGAAAAAATTAATATTCTCGAATTACATTTACGGACAAAATAAAAATCCACCGAATAATGCTATACGATATCATAATATAACAAAAGTTAAAACTAGCTGCTAACATTAAATATAAAAAAAATTATTATACACAAGTAATTAATTACCCTCCAATCACACCAATAAAAAAACGGGTAATTATTATTATTAGTAATCAGAAGATGAACCCTATTCAAGTGGAACAAGCCCATCGAAGGGGCCACTAACCTGAAATTCAGGCTTCCAAAGAATATGGTGTCCATTAGGATGAAGTAAGAGGAAGTAAAGGGAAATACAGAAAACGCAATTAATGTTGATTACTTCCAAGAGTAGTTTCAAACTATCAATATTAAATGATGCAAACATTAAAAGAAACATTGTTTAAGAGTAAAACAAAACAGAATAATCGAGTAAAAGCAATGATTTTTATTACAAGAGAGACAAAACTGTTATAAGGACAGCCAAGCAATATTAAAACCAAGTCATGTTAAGTCATATAAAAAAAAGCGAGCAAAAACTTGCTACTGAAATGAAATTACCGCAACAACAAAACAAGGATAAACAGCCAGCAACAACGTTTTAATTAAAAAGACGCGAAACAACAAAGCTAATCTTAAAAAAACAGTACTATAAATCGATAAAACTACTATAATTGTACAGCAAATAATTGTACAGCATAAATCTAAACTGGCATTTTATAATTATAGAATTTTTTCATAAAGTATCATTATCTTATAAAACATGAAACTCGATTTATATTCTATCATCCTAACTTTATTATAAAAAAAAATAATTCCTATATACGAAAGGACTCGATTCACATTCTACCATAGGGTTTAGGCCAATGAATCAGTTGTTAGGAGAGGGTGGAAAGGAAGATGGAAGAAAGAATATGAGCAGAGGTACAGTAAAAGGAATGAAGATGGCATCATGGGCCGACGGTACGCTGCAAAGAACCTGCAAAGAACCTCCTGGGGTGTACTGGCGGCTAATGCCTACAGCTACCATAATTTTTTTTTTTTTTTTTTTTTACAAAACTATTAATATTTTATTAAATAAACTCGAGCTCATCTTACCATATCGGGCGTATTCAAGACGAATTCGTCAATATCCGAAAAATCCATATCTTCCAGGAGATTCTCTTTCCGGCAGGGGGGAGGTCTGGCCGCAAACTTCGGCGCTTCGTCCGTCAATATGTCGTTGTCCGTTTGAATACTTACGTCTATCTGTTGGCGAATGACGGAAAAAAGGTTATTATTATTATTTCAGTCATCCTATTCGACTGGGTGGTATTTACAGTGTGGGGTTCCGGGGTGCATCCTGCCTCCTCAAGAGTCCATCACTTTTCTCACTACGCGCGCTGTTTCTAGTAGCACACTCTTCTGCAAGAGTCCTGGAGCTACTTCGGCTTCTGGTTTTTCTAGGTTCCTTTACAGGGATCTTGGGATCGTGCCTAGTGTTCCTATGATTATGAGTACAATTTCCACTGATATTCCATATCCTTCTTATTTCGATTTTCAGGTCTTGATACTCATCAATTTTTTCTCTTTTTTTCTTATCTACTCTGGTGTCCAATAGTACAGTGACATCAATGAGTGATACTTTCTTCTTGACATCAATAATAATAATAATAATAATAATAATAATAATAATAATAATACTAATAGTGGTGAGGAAATCCACAATGATGTAAATACATATAAGAAATATATACGCAAAATTATTATTATTACCTATTATTATTATTATTATTACTATTCATAAAAAATCTCACACTAAAAATCACTAAAATGTAACCTTCACAATGTTGTATAATTAAATATATTTACATTTTACACAAAACGAGGATTTCTTCGAGATTTTAATGATTCTCCTATTATGAAGGTTTTAGTGTTTAATAATAATTGATAAGGGGAATAATAATAATACTACTATTATTTTTATTGGGAATAAGCCCTATTATATATATATATACATTTACATATATATGTATATATATATATATTATTATTATAATAAGCCTATATATTTATATATATATATATATGTATATATGTATATATATATATATATATATATATATATATATATATATATATATATATGATTTATTATACTGTGTGTGTGTGTGTGTGTGTTTATTCTATATGTATACATATATGTGTGTATGTATGTATGTATGTATGTATGTATGTATGTATGTATGTAAGTGTGGTTCACACTTCAACACCCTCATTATTGTGCAGGCCATATGCTTTCACCTTATGGTGCGTTCACACTACAGCAAAACATGTGATAAACATGTCACTAACTTATCGTGCATACATCACAAACAAGTTGCATACAAATCAGTAGTCTTATCAGTAGTCCTAACCAGTGCTTCACACGATTGTTCAAAATTTTCCAGCATTTGCCAAAACTTTTATCTCCACTTAGACAGTTTCTGACTTGTCTTCAATCTGTTTGTGTTAAACATGCAACAGGCTGCCGACATGTTTATAACGTCTTACCGTGGCGTGAACGCACCCTTACTGACAAATGGAAACCACTCACCATTCTTCTTCTCGTGCGATGGAGTTTGAAAAAGGGGATTTTATTAAAGACGAGTCCTTTCTTCTTCTTTATGGTGATGGGCATGAACTCGTGAATGGTCTGAAGGGCGAGCTTCGACCAGCGCTCCTCAGCAGATAGGTTAGTCAAGGGCAACTGTTCGCTCTCACTTTTCACGACGAATTCCGTCGGCGAATGAGGCGGACTCAGGGGCAGTATGTTGATGTCCGGTTCCTCCAGACTTCCAGGCAAAGGCTGGAGGATCGCCGGCCGCTGGATGGCCGACCCCAGCCCTGAGGTAGAGGGTCCGGACGAAGCGTCCGAGTGGAGGACTGAGATGTCCTCGTCGAATACTGGGCCGCACATTCTGCAGGTCAAATCACAAGGTTTTTTTTTTTTAAGAGGTCAGCCAAAGAAACACTGCATCTGGAGAATAGAGTACAATATAGAATTTAGGCCTAAGGCCAAGCGCTGGGACCTATGGGGTCATTCAATGCTGAAAGGGAAATTGACAGTAAAAGGTCAGAAAGGTGTAACAGCAGGAAAACCTCGCTGTTGCACTACAAAACAACTGTTCGGAGAGGGTGGAAGGTAAGAAGAGAGAAAGAATATGAATGGAGGTATAGTAAAAGGAATGAAAGGGGTTGCAGCTAGGGACCAAGGGACGCTGCAAAGAACCTTAAGTAATGCCTATAGTACACCACATGAGATGCACTAAAGGCACTACGCCCCTACGGAGACACTGCGTCTCTAAGGTTTTATCATAAGAAAACCACACACCACTGGAGGCTTTCTGCCTCAGCAACTGTTACCTATCTCTTGACTGAGAAAACTTGCACAGCCAAAAAGTAATTCTCTTCTTTTTTATTAACTTAAATTCCTATGATCGCTATCAACACCCAAAAGGATCGACTCCTGTTTCCCATCAAGTCTGGGCTAGATAAGGCCATTTAGCTCTGCTCCACTAGCCTTCATTAAAACAAACATTTATCTATATTTTCAAAGCTGGAATTATCATTAAATCTCTCTTCCCTTACAACCGTCATTATACTGCCAGAACTCCACAAGATATTGAAGGAGGTGGATACAAACAGAAATAAAGGAGGGATATTTTCCAGAATGAGACGGACTTGTCTCACTTATAGAATGGAAGAACTAAGGCATATCACTAAGAGTTTCGGTAATGTGAAAAAATAACTGAGAACTGTTAAATAATTAGCAAATGTTCCTATGGCAGATTGGGTGAAGATCGACAGCTGATGAGTATCAGGTACTGAGATAGATTTACGAGAACGAAAAACTAGCAGCAGGTGCTGTAAATGATTAACTGGGAATCGGGAAGGAACAAGAGGCAAGTACTATCCAAGATTACCCCCAAATCGGGTGGGGAGAAGAAGCAGGTCTTTTGAAAATTAACTGAAAATTAGTTAAGAATAAGTTGCATGCAATGTTCGAGATTACCGGAGCATCTAGCAAGGTTAAGTTACAAGTACTTGAAATATTTAACAGAATGAGAGATTGCCTGAGACTCAAGAGATGATAAGTTGGAGGCACTGTGAAAGTCTAATGTTTACTGTAATGAGGAAAAAAAATAGAGGCTGTGAAAGATTACTTATTTATCAAGGAGAGGAAAAGTAGCAAGTACTTCGTAAGACTAATTAAGATAGAGGATGAATCAGAGAACCACAAAATAAATAACGGACATTGTGAAGTGAGAATCAGAAGTTATGTATTATACATAAGAACTGCAAAAAATTAACAGAAAACCAATAGACTATAAATAAAAGGTACTGTGAAAAGTTGAGAGCTAGGAGGGAATCATTACCATAGAACTAGTAAATTGAGAATGAAGAGGGATATGATCACTGAGTGATCAGTTAGGAATCAGAGGATAAATGGTCTGAGTTGATAAAAATCAATTGAAAGTTCAAAGACAGATAGCAGGTACTCTGAAAGCTTAACCAGAATCACGAGAGAGCAGGTAGCTGTACTCTTGAGATGTTCACTAGTTACATGAGAGGATATATAGAAGTACATGACTCTGTGAAAGATTACTCGAGAATCCAGAGAAAGTAGGTACCAGCAATTCGAAATATTAATCCAGAATCCGAAGATAAGCAGTAGCTAATGTAAAGGAATAACTGGAAATCAGAAATTAAATAGCAGGTGCTGTGTGGAAGATCAACCCTACTAATCTTAAGAAAAAAAGAGGCTGGGCAATCATATTTAATTTCAATTAGGAAAACCAGAAATGAATGAGGTTTATCAGATCTGACAGATTTTTTCAATTACTTCAGCGATGCTCTACGGGTAAAGCTATGAATCTTCTTTAAACGAATTTCTTATAAATTTCTTATTCAAGAATACACGTGAAAACTTTTAAATATACATAAATATGAATAGTACAAATGAATTAAAATGGACCTACTTACCCCGTGTACTGTAGGAGATAAAAAAAATATGTTTTACAATGTTAAAGGTAAAAAATTAATGAAAAATAATAAAGTCACCGGACACTCACTCTAATTTTTGTACTAGTGGTACATAAGGCTGAAGGTACGGTTCTTCTGTCTGGGTGGATACAGAAGAGGTAGTGTGCTCTGTCTGGGTGCTGGCGTCTACTTTCTGGAGGGAGAAAGATAATCTGTTTTAGTTTTTTTTTTTTTTATCAAATAATTCAACTGGAAATTAAGTTGGAAAAGAGAGACTCCTGGTCTTATTTAAATGACTGGAAATAAAGATCAAGTCTTTGATTGTGCTA
>NC_089786.1:13447183-13449683 GCF_040412425.1 Macrobrachium rosenbergii | reverse complement strand
GGGGTTGCGAGGAGGACAACCTCATCATTAAAAACTTCCTAAGAAACCACAGAGCTGTAACCTCTGGTGTATAGTTATAAAAAAGAAATTAAAAAGAAAAGAAAGAATGCATAAATGACAGGCATATATTGTACTACTATTAATACCCACTAAGACCTTTTTAACTTCTCATTTCTTCACCCCTTTTGGACAAGCTAGTCATTACAAAGCCTAAGCTCCAGCTGCAGAGACAAATGATGAAGCTCTGGGATAACAACCCACTTGTTTTTTCATTACGATCGAACTCGTGACATGCGTACCCAAAAATGTTCGATGAAATTGATAACCTAAGAGGGGCATATAAGTTTGATAAAATTGATAGGAAAAACTTGTATTTATGTTAAGAAAATACTCAAGTAAGGAAGATGGGGTTTCACTTGTATTATGAAGCAGAAAAACGGTGGGCATTATTTATACTCAGGACAATTTTTCTTTACACTGGAAATGGAATTTTTAGACTTGTTTGTTGTTTGGTTAAGGACTGACCAAAAGTAAAACACAAATCTGTCGTATTAATCTTTCTCTCAGATTTGTTTTCCCCCCAAAATCATTTAAAATTTTTATGTCTATCTCATTGACACAAAATCAAGAAAAACATTTCACCAAAATTTGGAATACAAAACTTTTATGGTCGTAGAAAAAGATACAATTATGGCCAATCAATCTCAAAAGAAAAAAAAAAATCAGGAAAACCAAATGAACGTAATTTTCCGCCCTAGAAGAATCAACTTTAAAGAAAAAATTTTTCTCCTAAATATTTACAAGGAAAATTATCTTTGTTCTAATTTCGGGACAATTTGATAAACAGTTCAATAAAATAAAAAAAAACGATTAACAAACCTGTCATAATTTTATCTGATATTGTGGTTGCATATTCAAAATTCGCCCACCTCTGTTTACACGGCATATCTGCCCACACTACCAAAAATTATCTATATGGAATGTAGTGAAATGCTAACATTTATTAATGATGTGTCACTCTGATCGTCGTGACGTGACAAATGGCGATGGAGAGAGAGAGAGAGAGAGAGAGAGAGAGAGAGAGAGAGAGAGAGAGAGAGAGAGAGAGAGAGAATATCCGAATGTGTATGATAAATGGTCCTAGCGCCGTAAGGGTAAGTATTACATTGTCGAGTCCCTATCCTTTTTAAATTTTCCAATCGTGGTGTATATTTTGACGAAGCATTAATCACTAACGTCTCTTACGGTTTTAATTCATTTTCCATTTTCTCTCTCTCTCTCTCTCTCTCTCTCATTGCATATATACATACACATACAAACACACACACACATATATATATATATAGCATTATATAATCCTTTCTTTTCAGTATTTTATCTTTTGAAATTTTCTGTCAAGTTTTGTTCAGCGAAATTGTCAATGGGACTGCACCGGAGCAAAAAAAAAAAAAAAATAATAATAATAATAATAATAATAATATTCTTAAATGTATCTAATAACTGTTCTATGTATTACAAGTCACCTCAAAAGCGGTTCGTGCCACTAGTTTGCCTCAAAGATGCTTCCAGTTTTCCAGCAACTGTTCCGGTTTTCCAGTAGCTGTTCAACTTCTTTAACTTTGTTTTGGTCTAAAATTCACCTCTCATTCAATAAAACATCTTACGAGGCAACCCTGGGAATGACTCGGCAGCTTCTTAATAATAATAATAATAATAATAATAATAATAATAATAATAATAATAATAATAATAATAATAAACTCTGGACTTACGGAAGGGTGTGGGATTAGGAGGGAGTGTCTGGGTTTCTCGATCAACATGATCGCTGAGGTCCCAATCGAGCTCCTCCTCACTGAAGTAGGTCGTTTGTACACCAACGTCCATCATCACCGTCCATGACACCTGTCCCAGGTGAGAAAAGAATGTGTTAATTAGCTGGTTGCTTTCTTCACGGAGTGGTAAGGTATACTGTGTATATAGTCAGCTAAGCTCGTTTTGATTTTTTTAGCTGTGTGTGGGTGTGTGTGTGTGTATGTGTGAGAGAGAGAGAGAGAGAGAGAGAGAGAGAGAGAGAGAGAGAGAGAGAGAGAGAGAGAGAGAGAGAGAGAGAGAGCAGAATAGAATAGAATATAGAATTTAGGCCAAGGCCAAGCGCTGGGACCTATGAGGTTATTCAGCGTGGAAGGGAAATCAACAGTAAAAAGGTTTAAATCAATTGTTAGGAGAGGGTGGAAAGTAAGATGGAAGAAAGAGAATATGAACGGAGGCACAGTGAAAAGAATATAAGGGGTTGCAGCTAAGGGTTTTAGGGACGCTGCAAAGAACCTTAAGTAATGCCTACAGTACACGGCATGAGGTGGCACTGACGGCACTAACCCCCTATGAGAGAGAGAGAGAGAGAGAGAGAGAGAGAGAGAGAGAGAGAGAGAGAGAGAGAGAGAGAGATATTCATCGTCTTATAAAGCCACTTATATATAGGCTCCTTGTTGTGACGATAATT
>NC_089786.1:13434683-13439683 GCF_040412425.1 Macrobrachium rosenbergii | reverse complement strand
GGTGATAAGATTACGTCTCTGTCAGGCTTTCCTTGCCCACTTGCTCCCCGTCGCCGTCTCTCATTCAATTTATCTGCGTGTTTGTATGTATGTGGCTTTGTATGTATGTATTCATATACACCCATATACATACATACATTATATATATATATATATATATATATATATATATATATATATATATATATATATATATATATATATATATATTTTGTTTGCAGGTGTCAACTTTCCTTTATCCAGAGGTAACCCTACTTTTATGCTCACATGCGAGCGGTAAGTTTTTGTACACGGAGCCAAAATACCATCATGAATAAAAAAAATAAAATAAAAAAAGGAACTGTCCATTTCGATCAACTTCGTCTACGTAACTTAAGCCATGCTTTGTGTATTCCACAAGTTACACTCCACCCCCACCCCAATCTACAGCCCTTAAAATGAACATAAAACATTTTTCAGTGCCTCTCCTCCAAAACTAAAGAAAAATGAAATAAAAAAATGAAAAAGGAAGCGGGTTTCCTTTTCTCATAGAAAAAGATTAAAGAAACAAATTCTTTGTCGCCTTCTCCAAAGGGAAGTAAGTTATATCATCTCTCCTCTACAAGAGAGAAAGGTCACTTTCTTCTCCTCCAAAAGAAACAAAGAAAGTCAATGGTATCTTTTTACAGTAAAAACAATTGTCCTTTCTCCTAAAGACAGATAGAAAGCCATTGTCACCTAAAAAAAGAAAAAAAGTGATTATTCCAATCCATAATCGAGAATGAAGAAAGATTTTGTTGCCTCTTCGAAAAGAAACTTCTTGCCCATCCTCCAAGACGTACAGAAAGTCACTGCTCTCCCTCTAAAAACAGCAGCATTTTTCATCAAAAAACAAAAGTAAGCGGGAAGAAAGCTGCTTTCCCCTCCTCAAAGAATAAAACTCCCTTCCGAAAGTTAAAGGGCTGTCGTCTGTTTTCCTAGCGAAGGACTGAAAGTCATTTTCGTTTCAAAAAAATAAAAGAAACAAACAAAAGAAATAATTACCATTACCCCTCGAAAGAATAAGGAAAATCGTTGTCCTACATAAAACGAAAGCTAGAAAGAAGGCCACTGCCCTTTTCCCTTTCAAACAAAGGAAGGTCATGGCCACTGGTTCAAAGGCAAAGAGAAAATAATGAAAGGAAATTCCACTTTGCTTTCAAAAGCAACAGATACCAGCGTGTGTGACATACTCGTGTGGAAGTGAATGGTACCTTCTCAATATTCCATGAATTTAATGTAATTATTTCTTACCAACTCATTTTCCGTTTTCTGTAAAAGAAAACTATTGAGATGGCTTTTTGTCTGTCCGTCCGCCCTCAGATCTTAAAAACTATTGAGGCTAGAGGGCTGCAAATTGGTATGCTGATCATCCACCCTCCAATCATCAAACATACCAAATTGCAGCCCTCTAGCCTCAGTAGTTTTTTTAAAATTTCATTTAAGGTTATAGTTAGCCATAATCGTACTTCTGACAGCGCTATAGGTACTAACAACAATAGGCCGTCACCGGACCCTGGCTGAGTTTCATGGACCGCAGCTAAGAGTTTTATGGGCATTGGCTGAGGCCACCACCGGACAGAAAACTCGATTGCGCCGAGGAAACTTCGGGGCATTTTTTACTTGTAAGTTCAATCAGAAAAACACAGCAAAAGCGAAAAACAGGGCACCGTACCCTTCCCGTACAGCCACATACCATTTCCATCCATATGGTACCATTCCATCATCTCCCCTGGAAATGGTGGAGGGATAAAAACACAGACAAGAGCAGTCGGACTGAAAACGTCAATGCCATAACAATGAGGCTGGCACAAAATGATTCGACATAAAAAAAAAAACCTGAGGCCAGTTGTCTACAGCTACGGTTTTTTTTTTTTATTAAAAGAAAATATTTATATTTTCAGCATGAAATAAGTCGTCTTATCGAGGTGTTCTTTTTTTAGGACGGGAGACTTCCATTTCACAATGCAGTGTGAAGTACAAAAAGCGATGTATGAAGCTATATATCGCTCAGCAGCCCCTACATACACACACACACACACTCAATAATTTTGTACATTTTACGACACGTAAAACCTCTTATTAAACAACTTGTACATACATTAATAAATACAAAACAGGCGATGATTACATCTGCGTGACACACCGTATGCGCAGTAAGTCTTATCTTAGATTTTTAGTATTCATAACCAGGAACAAATACAAGGAAAATTTGTTGGGGGGGGGGGAGGTTAACGTGTCCAAGACAAGAGTACGTTGTTTGTATTCTGTAATTTAATATCTTGCCGGAATATGAAAGCAACCTAATTTATTTGAAGCTTTGGTATAATGGCCACTTTTCATAAATCGATTCACGACTTTATTTGTTGGCGAGATTGAACAAAGAAAGCATTCTTTGTGGGTACCTCTGCTACCGAAGTTGGGAGGAGGTGGTAATTGTTTTTCGGTACCTGTTGGTGTTGTCGGTTTTGACAAAATACCTATAAACCGGATCAATGAACTTGATGAAGCTGTTGACAACGTTCACTGGGCGACTCCCTTCGGACAAATGGGGTCTGCCAATGAATAATGACCATTTAAGTAGCGGTAAAAATATACGACAAAATTATAAAAACGAGAAAATAGCCCCATCAACCCCTTATAAATTAAGAAAACTGGTTTGCAAAGCTTTGGAAACGTCTCGTATGGTATCAGCACGTTCGCTCACGCGAGCTGACGTGTATCCAAAAACAATTCACCCTCACGATAGCACGAAGTATATACTCGTCGTTAAGGCATATTGTTCTCTATCTCGACAACCGGAGTGGCAAAATAGCAAAGGGCTGAATTAATATTTTACTAGTAAGCAGGCTAATTAATTCCCGACACCCCGGCCCACCCCCTTCTACATAATATAAAGGTAGTAGGTTTTTTGTTTTTCATGATTTGCTTGTCGAGTTCTTAAATGCCAAGAAACTATGATTTACAGCAAAAAATATAGCTTCAGCACATTCGGGAACCACCTAATTATTGCCACTTGGTAAAACATTAATTCAGTCCTGCGCCACATCACGGTATTGGTACTTTAAATCGACGCAATGAAAATTTCTGCTCTCGTTAAATTTAGTGCTAAGCCGAAAGTCCTAACCTCACTGGTGCTCGGTTTTACCTGTCTTGGGTAGAAAACACTGACCTTAAATCAGTGGTTGGTCGTACTTGTTTTAAGATAACCAAATCCTAACCAACCCTGGTTTGGAGCTTTGTCTATTCTAAGCTAAGCTAAAACATCTTCAAGTTGAAACAACTTGTTTGTTGTTACTAATGACAAGTAAAAGAGATTCCTAACCATACTTAAATATGTGCTTGTCCTGCTTCTGCTAAACAAAAAACAAAAATACTAACCTAACAGTGGTAAAGGCTTGCTAGTGCTAACTAAACTTCTGCTTATCTTTGAGTTTAGCAAAAAAAAAAAAACACACACACAATGACTAGTCTTATGCAATTACCATCACAATAGTGCCTAACTACTATACTTGGATTGAAAATTCGGTTAAATTTTCTTTCCCTCTACTAACAATCTTTGGTGTTTTCTCCATGCTTCCATACATCTCGGTGCTTAGAACCTTTCGTAATCTTTTTTTAAATCAGGTTTCTCTTGTTTCCCTCAGGTCTGGGCTGGAAAAGGGTATTCAGTTGCTCGTTCCATTTGCATTTTCGTTACCAGTTACCAAATGAAACCACTTCCATTCTGTGTAATTAAAATGGTATACAGTCTTCACATTCGTCAGTCGCTTATTATATTAACTTAGTCACCTAATATTAACTTCACAATCTTCAGTCGTCACAGTTACCGAGCTTCACAGCATTATCTTCACAGTTACCATACCTCATGCTTTATAATTACCATTCTTCAGAGTCTTCAGTTTTACTGTCCCCAATCTTCAATCTTCCCATTCCAGTCTCTGCAGTCATCAATCGCCAAACTTGAGTATCCAGATACCACTCATACTAATTATCAATCTTCACCAATCTCAGACACCTATCATATGTTTCAGTCTTCATTTCCCAATCTTCACCAACCTCAGACACCAATCATAATGTTTCAGTCTTCAGCTCCCGATCTTCACATACCTCGGACACCAATTACATGTTTCAGTCATCAGTTCCCAATATTCACCAACCTCAGACACCAATCATATGTTTCAGTCTTCAGTTCCCAATCTTCACCAACCTCAGACACCAATCATAATGTTTCAGTCTTCAGCTCCCAATCTTCACCAACCTCAAACACCAATCATATGTTTCAGTCCTCAGTTCCCAATCTTCACCAACCTCAGACGCCAATCATATGTTTCAGTCTTCAGTTCCTAATCTTCACAAACCTCAGACACGAGTCTTAGATCTTCGGTCAACACACTTTAAATTCTCAGTCTATCTTTCATCAAACTCTGACATTCACTTCTCACAATAGAAAGTCTTCACAATCATTAGTTTGTAGCCCTCAGTCTCCAGTCACCATTTTCTGAATATGTTACCAATTTAAGCAGTCTCCAGTTACCAGTCTCAACAGCCTCTTTTGTACGACCAACAAAATTCACAATCTTAACTCTTTTCACTATTCACCGTTTCCAATCACTGATCTTCACAGACTGTCAGCAACAATCAGTGTCCAGTCTTCACAGTCACAAATCCTAGTTTCCAGTCTCTACAGTCTTAAGTCACCAGTCATAAATCACAACATATTAGCAATCATCAGTCTTCAATTAGCAGTCCTCATAATCAGCAACTTTATTTAATCACCAATTCACATCTCCAGCCATCACAGTCACCAAACTTCACAACAACCAGTCTTTACTGGCACTAGCTGCCAGTCTTCAGTCACCATTCACATTCAGCCACAATGCACATCACAGCAAGAAGGCAACCCCCCAAAAAAAAAATCTCGGCGACCGACTTCTGAAATCTTGCGAATTGTAAGTTTCTGAACCACTGAGGATGCATTC
>NC_089786.1:13422183-13429683 GCF_040412425.1 Macrobrachium rosenbergii | reverse complement strand
CTGCAAAGAACCTTAAGTAATGCCTACAGCGCACCGCTTGAGGTGCACTGACGGCACTAACCCCGTACGGGGTTTCACGCAGATAGCTGAAGCAGCTGCCAAAATTTATGGTTTTTGAAGAAGCTACCAAAATTTATGGTTATACAGCCATAATTTAGTCACGATGGCTCTTTCCATTTGTTTCAAGCTTTAGATGACAGGATGACTGTACTCATAAATGTTTAGGTTTACCCGAGTGACGGATTATTATTTATCAATTCACTTTCCTCTCTCCCTGATATTCTCTCTTTTTCACATTCGGGCTACCTGCTCCATGGAGTCTTGTTTCAATATTATTTGCTGTTGTTTACGTCCGTTACCTAGGAATCTGTGCTTATACTAAATAATAAATCATAATGATACCGCTGGTAATATCATCCACTAACAAACAGAATTCCGTTACGAATGATCCACCTGTTCTTAACAAACAGAATCGCCTGTTCTCATTTAACTAATTCCGTTACAAATGACAGTGACCCACCTGTTCTCAATTAGCAATAGTTCCTGCGCAAATGACAGCGAAACACCTGTTCTCAATTAATTAATTCCGTCACAAATGACACTGAGCCACCTGTTCTCAATAAACTAATGCCGTTACAAATGTCGGTGAACCACCTGTTCTCAATTAGCAACAGTTCCGTTACAAATGATAGTGAACCACCTGTTCTCAATTAACGAGTTAATTTACCATCAAATTAAAAAAAAAAATCTGTCAGATAATCAACCGATCTTATCATGAGCTTCGATAAAGTTACCGTGGCTGTTTAATCAGCGACCGGACGCTGGAAAATGAAATGAAAGATCAAACATGAGTGCGGCTTGGATATGTGATACGAATTATAAAATCAATATCAATTACAGAGTGAGTAGATATGATAGTGGCCGAATTCCTAAAGTGGGAATGCCAAGAATATGATGGGGGAAGCGAACGAGAGCCTGGACCAAGCAGGAATTCGGGAGTCAAGTCCACAGGAAGCACAGAAAGACCTCATCAAACGTATAACTCTGTGAAGGCAAAATCTGACGTAAAAAATGTGAATAATGATGATGAAAATTAGGCAACTTTGCTGCATAATCAGAGGATATATCAAGTTCTTTAACTTAAAGTTACTCTGACTGGAATATTCTGTGATCTCTCTGTGTCAAGATTTGGCAGATTTTTATCATCCTTATTTTTCTTCTTTACGTATTTATTTAGACATTCATTCTTAGAGGCAAGTCACTCAACTTTGTGGGTTTTTCTTAGTTCGCTTGCTTTTCCTTCAATCTTTCCTTTTTCGTGGTTATTACATTTTCTTATTGCCAAAACTGGACAGCAATATCGGATTACACATTGCAATGGCCTTTGTAAATAATACACACACACACACATATCATATATATATATATGTGTATATATATATATATATATATATATATATATATATATATATATATATATATATATATATATATATATATATATATATATATATATATATATATTATATAATATACATAATTATAAATATAATACATATATTATAAATACATATATGATATTTATATATATTTATATATATATATATAAAAAGTATACATATGTATATATTTTTTAAAACACGCCATAAAATCCCCATATATTACAAGGATGAGTTGTCGGTAACCTAATAAGAGTAATCATTTTCCAACAGTTTAGAGAAAACGATTCTAATAAGTCTGACGTCCATACCTTTTATTGGAAAACGTAAAGAACGATAAAAGATAAAAGCGCTTATTTAAAAAAAAAGAAAAAGTCATTCTAAAAGAAAACAAGTAAAAATGCGCCGAAGTTTCTTCAGAGCAATCGAGTTTTTTGTGCGGCGTAAAATGCTGTATGAAAGTCTCAGCGACGGCCCACGAAACCCTCAACAGCGGCCCATGAATCTTTCAGCCACGGCCCACGAAACCCTCAACAGCGGCCCATGAATCTTTCAGCCACAACCCGATGGTGGCATGTGTTGTTGGCACCCATAGCGGTGCCAGACGCACGATCATGGCTAACTTTAACCTTGAATAAAATAAAAACTAGAGGCTAGAGGGCTGCAATTTGGTATGTTTGATGACTGGAGGGTGGATGATCAACATAACAATTTGCAGCTCTCTAGCCTCAGTAGTTTCTAAGATCTGAGGGCGGACAGAAAAAGTGCGGACGGACAGACAAAGAGTAGCCATCTCAATAGTTTTCTTTTTCTTTTTCTACAAGATATTTTCTCCTCTCGGCGATCAAGATAGAGCGGACGACACGTCATCACACCTGGAAGACTCCAATACGCTCATTGTTGCTCAAGACAAAAACCAAAAGCAGTGTTGACTATTTATGTCCCTTTGTCCACCGGAAAGTGACGCTATTTTTAATCTCCATTTAGAGATGAAGACGGCGGTCGATGAGATACGGAGATTATTATTATTATTATTATTATTATTATTATTATTATTATTATTATTATTATTATTCACAATGAATACACATTCGAAAGGAGCATAAAAATTAACTTGCTAATGAAGTTTCCACAGAATACGTAAATAAAAAGCAAATCAGACCAGAAAATAATAAGTAATCAGCGTATGACATATACGACAAATCCACCGACATCAATAGATACACACACACCCGCTCACCAAAAGAAGCCTGGAAAATTGGGAAATGGCGCAGGGGTCTTTGTATTAGTACTAGGGTAACCAAACCGTCAAAAATTACGGTGATATAAGAGAGGGTCGAGAATGCAAGTCCCGACTCCAGGGACATCACGTATCGCTTAGAAACTCAGAGAAAGGTGCCTTCATTCTGTTACTTACGCAGAGGCCGGCAGTGAGGGAGGCTGACCCCATCCTGGCTACCAGATGGTCTAAATGTGAAGACACGTGGATCTTGTTACACACAAAAAATAAATATATGGATGCACAATGCGCTTTACTGCGTGGAGATTAAATCTTCTTTTGAGCTTACGAACACTCGAATCAGCAACACTGCCAAGAGACTGGTCGACAGTAAAACAATAAAGGCATAAATAAAAAGGGCTGGACTGAAGCGTTAATAACGGCGTTGGTGCTTTTTTTTCATTTTTTATTCTTTTTTAGAAATCTCTGCGTAATTATTCACCGCATTCGTGCTCCTCGAACGATGAGCCAAGCTGCTGTTTCTCACACAGCTCGGTAATAGTTAAGAAGACAATCTAATATTCATTCTTGATTTATAAGTGGAGTGGCCTGCTTTTTGCGGACGACTGGTAATTTGTGGAGAGAGAGAGAGAGAGAGAGAGAGAGAGAGAGAGAGAGAGAGAGAGAGAGAGAGAGAGAGTCACATGGTTCAACGTTGTTAATTACATGCTCATAATTTATAAAAGCAATGCGTAATTCGTTCCCGTTGGTGGTGGGGGGAGGCGGGGTGAGAAGTTAGTATACTTTGGAGGAGGAGAGAGATCAAGTTACACTGCCTAATATCACGTATGTTTTCTATCTATCTATCTATCTTTGTGTGTGTGTGTGTCTCTGTATACTATATATAAAAAAAATGAATGTATGTATGTATGTATGTATGTATGTATGTGTATGTGTATGTATATATGTATATATATATATATATATATATATATATATATATATGTGTGTGTGTGTGTGTGTATATTTATATATATATATAATTATATATATATATATATATATAATTTATATATATATATATATATATATATATAATATATATATATATATATATAATATATATGTGTCTGTGTGTACTTTTACATATATATATATATATATATATATATATATATATATATATATATATATATATATATTTACATATATATATATATATATATATATATATATATATATATATATATATATATATATATATATAACACCAGCACAGACACAAAAGCAAGGACTAGTACAAACAGAATAATGTTGATATTAGATAAACACTTATATCTTTTATTATTCTTCCTGGATTCCGGTAAACTTCATTATATTTCAATCAGGGTCTTTTCCGAAATTAGGACTCCTTGTATAGCCATGCTCAGAATGGCTTTCTTTTTATACCTAAAAATACATTACACCTAACAATCACATTTCTATATTCGTAATTTCTGGCCAGAAAGCATATGAAGTTATCTATACATTCTTGTACTTCAGGTTCGTTTATAAATGATTCAATTATACGCCAAAAGCAAACAGAAGGACTTTCAAGAAAATACATTTTCTTCGTCAGCTAAAAAAAAAAAAAAATAAAATGCGTCGAAGTTTCTTCAGCGCAGTCGAGTTTTCTGTACTGAGTATAATCAAGGCCACCGAAAATAAATCTATCTTCCAGTGGTCTCGGTCTAATGTTGTACGAGCCGCGGCCCATGAAACTTTAACCACGGCCCGGTGGTGGCCTGTCCTATATCGTTGCCAGAAGCACGATTTTTATGGCTAATTTGAACCTTAAATAGAATGAAAAATACTGAGGCTGGAGGGCTGCAATTTGGTGTGTTTGATGATTGGAGGGTAGATGATCAACATACCAAGAATTTCCAGCCCTCTAGCCTCAGTAGTTTTTAAGATCTGAGGGCGGACAGAAAAAGTGCGGACGGACAGACAAAGCCAGCACAATGGTTTTCTTCTTCAGAAAACTAAAAGTGTTACATAATCCTTTGCGTTGTTCCTAATAAACATTTAGATTGATCGCTACTTTCTCGATATAATTTAAAGAACCATCATCTTTTCTTCTTCAAAGAACAGGTAAGAAACCTCAGATTATTTTCGTTAGGCCTATAAATTATTTCGCAATATATACAGGCAGTTTGAACGTAGTCCAAAACTTCAAAATAAAAAAAAAAATTTAAATTCATATTCCTATTCTGAAAAAACTTATGACCGTTAAGCTTATTAGGTCTACTGTTGCTAATCTTGTCACGCCGTGCTTTGAGCTAAAAACTGTAAAAAAAAAATAAAATAAATAATAATAATAATTCATGTAACATAGATTATGAATTATACCAATGCATAAGAGAGATCATATTCACATGCCCATAAGGAAAGTAAGTGTTAGGTGTGAATTTGCAAACTTATGACGTTGGAGTCAGATTCATTTCGGGTCAGACCTGAGCATGAGTGTAATGTATAGTCATCTCGGATTCATTTATAAATCCTGCTTGAAACAGGCTTTAGGAGTTGACATTAATCTTTATACCTTGACTGAAATCAGGGACCTCAATCTTGATTTCATTTCGATATCTTTTTTCCGACACCATCTGGGGTTCACTTTGACATGCCGTTCAAAGATCTACTTTTCCTTCTTGTCTGAAATAAGTGCTCTGGGATTCTGCAGTATTTCTAGATCTGTTTTTCACTGCAAACTGTTGAATCAAAAGTAAATATTTACCCAGCCATGCTGCAAGGGGAAGACTTTTGTCCGCTTGGTCACTGAAATCTTCAAGGTTCTCCCAGCTATACAGTGTTAGTGCAAAAAAGTTTTTCAAAACGTTGACACTTTAATCTTTCTTTCCTGTCTTTGTCTTCATAACATTTGCCTCCTTTGCGTTTTCTCCATTTGGTGTCATCTGTATCTTATTAGTTCCTAATTATTTTGCTTACTCTGGCATGTGTTTACCAATGGCTGTGAACTGGACTTGTGACGGTAAGGAAATTCATATCCATAAGGAAATGACATGCTATTTTGAAATGTCATTACTCCGTCTCAAGACTTTTTTTTCAATTCTTTTAGCCATCTATTACTGCAACAGTTGTATTATGATTCTTCATGCATTTTTAATTTCTTTATATTGGTCATTATTCCTCCTATTTTTTAGCTCTCATCCACCTAGTGGTACGAGGAAACTCATTGCCATCATACTGTCTTCATTTTTACTCAATTATCGTCATCTGTCAGTTTTTAAAGTATCTCAATCATGTGTTTGTAAAACTACGGGTATAACTTGCATTATACTGAAATTTTATACTTTTATCAAATATCTCAAACTTTTGAGCTGTTCTCTCTATCTATTTTCAAAATGCAATGGATAACGTCCTCTGAACTTTACAATTTTACAGTGCTTCTGTGCAAGAGGAACTGATCTTTGATACTATTAACATTATTTTTATCATTATTACAAATTGTCTTGTACAATATGCTGCATTAGCGTGGGACTTGTATCGAATTTCTCTAGGATAAAAAAAAAAATTCATTCCTGACCTTTGCAGTCTTTCACAGGCGGGAATTAGAACGTAAAGAAATGGCTATTACGAACTCTTCTATATAAGGGAACGTGGTGCGAGCTAACTCACTACACTCGTATGCGAAATGGTCTCTGATTTTCACCAATGAACGATACTCCGCCGAGTCATGAATCTCTGCTTCTGACTTTTCTCATGGATATTATTTAGTTCTTATAAAATTGGCAGTCTATTTTCAGCTCCGTTCCAAATGTGGATGAGAACTCATTTTCAGTCAAACTTGTTAAGTTCTAGTTCATGATGGTTTTTCTCATTTTCAGTTTTGTGTCAAAGAAAACTATTGAGATGGTCTGTCCGTCGGCACCTTTTCTGTCCGCCCTCAGATCTTAAAAACTACTGAGGCTAGAGGGCTGCAAATTGGTATGCTGGTAATCCACCCTCTAATCATCAAACACCAAATTGCAGCCCTCTAGTCTCAGTAGTTTTTATTTTCCTTAAGGTTAAAGTTAGCTATAATCGTGCATCTGGCAACGATAAAGGAAAGGCCACCACCGGGTCGTGGTTAAAGTTTCATGGGCCACGGCTCATACAGCATTATACAGACCCCACCAAAAGACACATCCATTTTCGGTGGCCTTGATTACACGCTGTAGCGGCTGTACATAAAACTCGATTGCGCCGAAGAAACTTTTGCGCATTTTTTACTTGTTTCTAACTTCTCTTGTTTAGTTAACTAACTTCACAGCGAAAGTAAAAGTAACAGTAAAAGGAAAACTGTTAATATAAATAAACTTAGAACATGTGCTAATGAAAACTTATAATATAAATAAACTTAAAACATGTGCTAATGAAAACTATTAATATAAATAAACTTAGAACATGTGCTAATGAAAACTATTAATATAATAAACATTCTTAGAACATGAGCTAATGAAAACTAATATAAACTTTGAACATATAACCTAATATAAATAAACTAAAACGAAAAAACTATTAAAATAAACTTAGAACATACTGTAAATAAACTAACGAAAAAACTTTAATAAATAAATAAACGTGAGCTAATGAACCTGTATAAACTTTGAACATAACGAAAACTATTAAAATAAACTTAGAACATATGATAATAAAAACTGTCAACAATAAATAAACTTAGAACATGTGTTAATGAAAACCATTAATATAAACAATAAAAGATAGCCTAAAGGAAAAGACTGACGTTGACGTAAATGAACATGGATTCATACGGTTAAAGAGAACTATAATCTTAAATCTATC
>NC_089786.1:13392183-13417183 GCF_040412425.1 Macrobrachium rosenbergii | reverse complement strand
TATATATGAACAGACAGACAGACAGACAAACACACACACACACACACACACACACACACACACACACATATATATATATATATATATATATATATATATATATATATATATATATATATATATATATATATATATATATATATATATATATATAACACAGACACAAATATATATATAATATATATATAAACTTACAGACAAACACGCACGCGCACACACACACATATATGTATATATATATATATATATATATATATATATATATATATATATATATATATATATATAGAGTATGTATTATGTATGACAAGAAAACGACAGGCAGATGTCATTCTGCCTGTAATTTTCCTGTGGTATTCGCTTATATACTGAAGTCACGTGCATATACTACTGTGATCTTTCAAGCATATGTATATATACTGTGTATGTATATATATATATATATATATATATATATATATATATTAAATAATCACAGTAGATGCACGTGACTTCAGTGTATAAGTGAATCCACAGAAAAAAGACAGACAGAAGTTCAGTAGTACCAAGCGCTTTCACGTTTATTGACTCATCGTCAGGGCACAAATGAGACACAAATATGAAGAAGGTTACAAAGTAAACAAATAGAACAAGAAATACCAGATGGTCAGTTGTCAAAGGGTAATAAACAGAAAGTTAATCCAGGATACTCCGGGATCGAGCTGCCACAAACTGAACCTAAGACCAAATAAAATGACATACTAAAGTTTAGTAAGTTTGTAAGCCTAAACTTTAGTATGTCATTTTGTTTGGTCTTAGGTTCAGTTTGTGACAGCTCGATCCCGGAATATCCTGGATTAACTTTCTGTTTATTACCCTTTGACAGTTGACCATCTGGTATTTCTTGTTCTATTTGTTTACTTTGTAACCTTCTTCATATTTGTGTCTCAATTGTGCCCCGACGATGCGTCAATAAACGTGAAAGCGCTTGGTACTACTGAACTTCTGCCTGTCTTTGTCCTGTGGATTCGCTTACACACACATTATATATATATATATATATATATATATATATATATATATATATATATATATATATATATATATATATATATATATTTATATATATATATATATACACAGTTTTATTGTATGTATTTACGTATGTATGTATACCTTTTAATGACCACAAATGCCACGGCTTCTGCATTTTGCAATACTTTTTGCTAGGTTTTATCTGCAAATCTTGGAGGCCGAAAGGAGATGAATGAAGAAATTTTCCTTCCCACCTGGCCAGTATCAACCCATTACACCACGAAAGAGAATAAGAACTTTAGCCCACAATTAAAGAAGCTCTGAACCTTATCTTATCACAGTAAAATTTTATTTCGTTCCTTGTAAAAATGTATTTGGACTGAACAGATATTTTTACATAGGAGGAAAAATTAATTCCTGATACTCTTGGGAATGCAGCAAACCTGTGTGGTTTCGAATCCCATCTAAAGAGAAAAATGTCCTCAATCTTTTACTTTCGGATGTCAAGGGTTTCAGGGTGACGCATATTTGAACACAATTGTAGGTAAAGAATTTAACTGCTTTTGTGGCCATTTCAATACATAATACTAATGAATGTGATCACCAGACTCTCTCTCTCTCTCTCTCTCTCTCTCTCTCTCTCTCTCTCTGAGTAGAAGTGTATAGATTTGCAAGCAAATAGTATGTGTTAATGGTGTTCAAATCTATGTAGCTAAATAACAGGTTGTGAAAACGGAACGGGATGGAGGAGCAGAAGGTTGAACGTTGAAAAGTTAACCTATAAATGATGTTATCACATTCAGGTATCATCACATTCAGGTATCTTGGCACAGTAATTAGATATGATGGATCTCTTTCAAACGAATTTGCTGAATGAATGAAGAGGACAAGTCAGACCATGTGGTTGCTTTTCGAAGTATGGTTACCACTCAAGCTGACGTTGCATACTGAATTATATTTATATACTTCAATGATGAGATCAATTTTATTCTAAGAAAGGGAATATTGGTACTGTAACAAATATTTCCAGGTTTATTCGAGTTTTTGAAAATGCAACCTTCCCGAAATATTGATATTATCATGGCAAAATCACACTGTAAATTAATGTACAGAGTAAATTGATGATAAACTGACGACTGTTCGGTGGCTCTAGCTGAGGAGGGCTGTGAAATAGGCGTCTATACAGCCACCTTCAGGAGCTAGATACTCGGACGAGTATTAGAGTTAGATCGGGATCGAATCACAGACCTTGCAAATGCAAGCCCGCTACACTACCACTGATCTATGGTGGTATATCTATATATAATACAGACAGACAGATAGATAGATAGATAATTCTGCATTGTAAAGCATAAACGTGTCAGTGGCTGTTGCCTGCTTATCTTCTGGAGCCACATGTATTAAGGGAGAAAAGAATTATGGGTGACATATTAAGCGAGCTCCAAAGATATACATATAAAAAGATAAATGAAGGGAAGGGCTGAGTGCGGTTAAGATTTCTCTATAGTATATACAAAGCTTAGGAATTTTCTTTCAGCTTCTGTTTTCGCCGTCTGTGACAATATTTCATCACTTCAGATTCGGGTGTATTACTTCCTGTGTAGGTATGCTCATACTCCCAAGAACCGGCCCCCCCCCTTTTTATGTTTTGTTTTGTTCTTATCTTTCGGTCTGTGCTAGATAAGGGTATTTTACTGCCATTCCCATCGGCCTCGGCATCAAAAATGGGTTCGGTATTTCAATTCAACAGATCCAATTATAAAAAAAAAAATTCTCGGAGAACCAAAATTAGAAGAATGAGTAATAGTTAAGCCTTTCCACGAACTGTTGCCTCATAGAATTCCCTTGTCAACTCCTCATTATGGCTTATTTTTAGTCCGCAATGTTGCTAATGCGGACTTTGACCTACGCCGTACGTCATTAGAAATGAATTCTCAAAAACCGATGAACAGATGAACACTCGATAGTCTAGTTCTCTGTGTGAACGCTTATGAATTTTTCAAGTTCTGTCTAAAAGAACGTCACTGAATTTCCAATGGACATTTAAAAAAAGTTCCATCAAATTGAATGCTAATGAATCTTCGAGGATGTCGCAACATGGGCAACAATGAACCTTAACAGTTTTACCTCAATGAACGTTAAGAATTTCCAAAGTGATTTTTATATGACTGTCGATGTATTTCTCAGGATTCATTAGCGTTAATGACAATTTATTCTCAAATTAATGTCCATGCGAGTAGCCATGAATTTTCGTATGTTTATCTAAAATATAGGTGATTAATTTTTAAAAATATTATCTAAACAGATTTCATTTAATTTCTTAACTTTATTTCAACTGATGCAATGAATAACAAAAAGGTTATTTACCTTAAAACCAATACATTTCCTAGACTACGTGAACCTATCAAATTTCAGAAGCTTCAAATTAACGCCAAAGAATCTCAAAGTTTTATCTACACGAATGCCTACTGACATAAAAACATCGCGAATGAATTTCCAAAATTATACATACATGACGCTCTAGTGAACTGGAAGAGTCTAATCTAAATTAACAATGACAAATTTCATAAGTTTTAACAACATAAGCGGAACTTAATTTCATAACCATTATCAGGGCGAAAGCAAATTAATTTTTAAAAGTTTTAAATAAAACGCCAATGAATTTCATGACTTTCATTTCATTCAATGCTCATGAATTTCATCTGGTTCATCTCTGCGAACGCTAACGACATTCTAAAAATTTTACGTAAATGAACATCAAAAAAGTTGCAAAAGGTTATCTAGGTGAATGCCATTGGGTTTGAAAAACTTTATTTACTGAACGCCAAGGGATTTCAAAACTTTAACTGATCGCCAAGGGATTTCAAAAGCTTTATTTAACTGAACGCCAACAGATTTCAAAAGCTTTATTTCACTGAACGCCAATGGATTTCAAAAGCTTTATTTAACTGAATGCCAATGGATTTGAAAAGCTTTATTTCACTGAACGCCAATGGATTTGAGAAGCTTTATTTAACTGAATGCCAATGGATCTGAAAGGCTTTATTTAACTGAATGCCAATGGATTTCAGAAGCTTTACTTAACTGAATGCCAATGGATTTCAGAAGCTTTAACTGAATGCCAATGGATCTGAAAGACTTTATTTAACTGAATGCCAATGGATTTGAGATGTTTTATTTAACTGAATGCCAATGGATTTCAGAAGCTTTAACTGAATGCCAATGGATTTCAGAAGCTTTAACTGAATGCCAATGGATTTCAGAAGCTTTAACTGAATGCCAATGGATTTGAAAGGCTTTATTTAACTGAACGCCAACAGATTTCAAAAGCTTTAATTGAATGCCAATGGACTATAAAGGCATTATTTATCTGAACGCCAATGGATTTCAAAAGCTTTAATTAACTGTATGCCAGTGGATTTGAAAAACTTGAACTGACTGCAAATGGATTTAAAAAGCTTTAACTAAATGCCAATGAATTTAAAAAGCTTTAACTGTATGCCAATATATTTGAAAAGCTTTACTTAACTGAATGCCAATGGATTTGAAAAGCTTTATTTAACTGAATGCCAATAGATTTCAAAAGATTTATTTAATTGAACGTCAACAGATTTCAAAAGCTTTAACTGAACGCCAATGAATTTTAAAGGCTTTGTTTAACTGAACGTCAATGGATTTCAAAATCTTTAATTAACTGAATGCCAATGGATTTGAAAAGCTTTACTTAACTGGACGCCAGTGGATTTCAAAAGCTTTATGCAACTGAAAACTTACTATTATTTTTTAAGTTTATCTACATGAACGCGAATGAAATGTAAAAATTGTTGCATCTGTGTGATCGCCAAATAATTTCAAATGTTTTTCTAAGGAAACGCCAATGAATTCCGCAAGTCTTTCATCACTGATTGCCCATAAATTTTCCCGGATGTTTCTGCGCGAACTATACAGACGTTCAAAAGATTTATTGAAACGAATGAATATCTCGAGTTTTTAGTGTGTTAATAAAGAAAGAATTTTAAAAGTTTGAGCTTAGTTAACCGGAATAAATTTCTGAACTTTTAGTCAAATAATCGCCACTGAATATCCCAAGTTTTAAACAATAAAACGCCATTGACTCTCCTAACAAGGACAAATGAACGCCACTGAATTCAGTAAATTTTATTTAAATGAGCGCCAATGAATTTCCAACGTTTTGTTTTAATGAACGCCAGTGAATTTTCGGATTTTTGTTTAAATGAACACTAATGAATTTCCAAAAACTCATTTAAATGAAAGCCAAGAAATTTTTGTGCATTTTTCCAAATGAATACCACTGAACTTGTTAGATATTTTTTACATCTGAACGTCAATGACTTTCCCAACAATGTCGAATGCACGCCAGTGAACTCCGCAAGTTTTGTTTAAGTAAATGCCAATTGATTTCCAACCGTTCTACTAGGTTAACGTCCATGAATGCCACACTAACAACTGGTTCGGAATTCAATATAAAATATCATCATCTTTCCTTTCATGTACTGAATTACAAATGTGGCTCCTTTCGACGCAAATTCAAGCTATCCCGGCCTTGCACATGCCGACAGCAAGAGCATTGAATTCAAGGTTCCGTGCATGAATTCAAAGCTTGCTCTATCCAGTTAGAATGTGAATTTATTAGAAATCGCTTGAACAGATTGATTCATCTGAAAAAGAAACGGAAATTATTTTGCTGCTCTCGGACAGAAGTTAGTAGAAGCAAGAAAAATGTTGCATCAGATGTTTCAATCCAGTTGCATGTTTATATATATATATATATATATATATATATATATATATATATATATATATATATATATATATATATATATATATATATATATATATTATCGTTTCCTGTTTTTGTTTTTGCTTATGAGAAAGGGAGTTGGGTACAGCTGCAAAAACTTCAAACCTTTACGCTGTTGTCAATTTATTATTACAATGAGTTGCTTATTAGTATTTTTCGGTTGATTAGTATTATATTTTTTTCCAACAATCAAACATTCACGCCAAAAAAGGGTAGCCACAGGAACACAGAAGACGGATGTAACTACCACTTTCACCCACCCCTACGCAGATCACTCCTAGGTCAGCCTCTTCATCACAAACACCTTATCCACTAAAGTTCTTCCTAATCCAGTTCCACACTGTTCTTCCCCTATCAATCCATTTATCAGCTGTCATACTTTCTCAACCAAAATTCATAGACCCTCCATGGTGCATTAAATAATGTTATGATAACCTTTTACACTTTTAACCTTGTACAAAGTTACAATTATTCCTTTACCGATGTCTTTGTAAACTTTCCTTCATCCGGGCATTTTTTACCCATTCTGGGTAGCCATCTGAACAATTCCCACATCTGAACCGCAATATCTTATTTATCGTCATCATTATTCAAAATGAGCAAAAATTCTTATGAAACTAACCAATAAGGACAATCGACTGATTTGTTAACGAAGCAAGCTACCTCATAGTAGAATGTCTTGCTTGAAAAAGGAACAAGCAAATAAATAAAAATACATACAAATATACAAATCAATATGTACACAACATGAAAATAGCAACCCAAGAGGAACTACGGCAATGGCGCTTGAGAAAGATTTATTTGTGCACCGTAAACTTAGGGGAATTGACGTCAGTGATAAAGCTTGGAAGAGTACAATGGAAGTATCGCAGATAATGCTTTTCTACAATAGTTGATATGATATGAGCAAATCACTGGACGTACTGCGATTTCAAACTTTCAAATTCTGCTGCACAAGTTACCTCCTTTTGTTCCATAGCGCTGTTTAACTGTTTATGTATATAAATATTCTGTTTCTTAATTGAATTTTACGCATTTCTATGCTTTATATTCCGTTTCTTTTATATCATAATGGTTTTACATTCAGAATAATAATAATAATAAAAATAATAATAATAATAATAATACTAATAATAATAATAGTAATAATTTACAGTAAATTCATCCGCTGAAGCACGGCAAGTTGCAAAACACTCAAGAACTTTTAAATTACTTAATTCATATTATGGGATGTGACAAAACTACCAAATTTAAACAGCATCAGAGCTTAAGAGTATAAATAAAAATATAAATAAATAAATATATAAATATACATACATGTGTGTATATGTATTTATATATATGTACGTATATATATAATTATATATATACGTATATATATATATATATATATATATATATATATATATATATATATACACGTATATATAAATATATATATATTATATCTCTCTCTCTCTCTCTCTCTCTCTCTCTATATATATATATATATATATATATATATATATATATATATATATATATATATATATATATAAATATATATATATATATATTATATCTATATATATATATAATATTTATATATATATAAATACATATATGAATTTATAAATAAATAAACATGTATATATACAAATATATGTATATATACACATACATATATATGGTTTCTGTGTGTTTGTGAGTAAATATCACTTTAGTTAGCAAGTCCTTTTGATTTCGTCAGACTCACAATGGCATAAAAATGAGAGATACATCGCATGACACAGAACATGCGGTTCCCATGACGCCAATATCTTAATGACCTCCGATTGGTCATATTTCAGAAAAAAAAGGATAAGACGTGCCTCGATAGGAAACTGATCAGGGCTAATACTTAAACTCCGCCCATTTATACAGGTAATTCAGGACATCCACTAGTTGATACATTTATCGGGTAAAACGTATGCCGCCCATTATCACAGCAGGGTATGACGAATGTTCAGAAAAGAACTGCACTAAATTTATACTTAATCGTACTCATGTACCCACACTTAAACGTACTTGCGTACCCACACTTAAGGTAGCAGTCCACCATGGGTATACACATAAAAACTTTCAGATACCGAAAATCGAGATATTACTTGTATCTATGCGCAAACATGTCGTACATGCCCTCAAGAAGTTTCAGGCAATAATTCTTATATATAAAGAAGATATATCGGTTTTTAAATGGTGATGTCACCTAACTGCATCGTCTGCTAATGCAGACGATGTAGGTTCGTCTTGTGCATTGCTTTTGCATAGAGACGCCAATTTTTTCAATTATTTTTTTTATATATTCGTACGTTTGGCAGCAATGTATCATATCTGTAAATCACACAGCAGCTAGAACAATGACTAATCTATCATTTCAGTGCTCCTCGTGAAACGGAAGTGTCACGAAGCTTTTGTTTACTCTGTGTGGTTTTGTTTACCCTCTGAGTTGTTTTGTGTTTACCCTCCGAGTTTTCAAATACCGGGTTCTTGACTAACTTTCCACAATGCCCAAACTGAGAAGAAGTACCTTAGCTGCCAGAAGGAAAAATATGACAGTGGCATCTCATTTTAGGTGGGCAAATAAGCATAAAGCAGTCAAGAGTGAGGACAGTCATGAGACGCATGGCGGCGATAGTGAAGTGATGTTGGTGCCGCGTGACCCAAATGTTAGTGATTCGTCATTACCAAATGAACAAGAGCAAATAGGCCAAATGGAAGATATTGTTGAGGAATCTGTCTGTGAGGAAGTTACTGCATCATCATCATCATCATCATCATCATCATCATCATCATCATCAGGGCCTACTTTGAATGGTGATTGCCGCCTTCCTCCTCCAGAAATTCGATCTCAGCTGATGTCAATAGACGAGGATGAGGAAAATCAGAACAAAGGAATATGATGATATTCATTGCATAAGTAATGAACAGCTAAAAGCATTAGTAAGTGTATTAAAATGTCCAAAGAGAAAATGTAAAAAAAATAGCTTAGAAATAGTCACCAAGAAGGACAGATGGGATACTACCTTTGAAGTTGTGTGTAATTCGTGTAATAGAGTACTAAACCAAGTTCCACCAAAATTATATGGAAAAGGAAAAAGCATCAACAATACACACACAATAATTTGCGAGAAGTTTTCTTTCATTGAACAATGGCACTGGTCGTGCAGGGCTAAGAAAAAATGGGAGGTTTGATTGGTGGTGATCCACTAGTGCTGGATCATATAATAGATACAGCAAATATATATTCAAATGCAATAAAAAACATTTCATGAAAATGCAGGCTAAGGCTCATAAGTTTGTATATGATTTTTATGTAAAGAAACTTGGAGCAGTGCCAGACGAAAATAATGTTATAAACATTGATGTGTCTTTTGACGGCACCTGGCTTACTCGTGGGCATAAGTCACATGTGGGGTTGGTTTTGTTATTGAAGTATTTACAGGTACAGTAATAGATTTTGAAGTGATCAGTAACTATTGTAAAACGTGCTCTGAGAATAAGGAAAAACGTCATGACTGTGGGAAAAATTTTGATGGTAAATCAGGAAGTATGGAAGCAGAGCAAGCAGTGAGAATGTGGTCTCGATCAGAAAATCTTGGTTTCCGGTATGCAAGATTTGTAAGCGACGGAGACTCGAGTGCTTATAAAGTTGTATGTCAACTGAATAATGGAGAAGGCCCATATATCAGTGTTAAAGTAAGCAAACAAGAATGTATAAACCATGCGGAGAAGAGGATGGGTTATCGCTTGATGAAGCTAAAGAAAGAGTTGAGTGAGATAACGATGACTAAAACTGGAAAGCTCAGGAAAATGAGCTTGCTTTCTGGAAGAAATCTCCTAACACAAAAGCTCATTGAATACATTCAAGGATGTTATGGAAGGGCCCTGAGAAGTCATACTAATACAAGTGTAGATATCATGAGGAGGGCAGTTTGGGCAACATATTTCCATATGATATCATCTGACAAAGACCCAGGTGGTCATAAAATGTGTCCGAAAGGCACCGAGTCATGGTGTTTTTACAACAGGGCACAGGCTTTAGGTGAAGAACCACCTTCTCATGACACTAGAAAAACACCCTGAGAAATATACCTAAAGAACTGATTGGCCACATACGTCAGGTATTCAGAGACATGAGTGATCCAGAACTTCTAAAGAGATGCCTACCTGGATGGACACAAAATCCAAATGAGTCCATTCACAGCAGACTGTGGATGAAATGTCCTAAGGTAAAGTTTTTGGCCTGAAAAGAGTCATATTTGCAGCCAAAGTGACTACACTAGAACATAATTTTGGTTATGAGAGAAGTAATCTTCTAACCTCTTTGTTTGGCACAAGCAATGAAATTAGGAGATCACTAAAAAGTCTGGATAACGAAAGAATCAGGAAACGAAAACCGAAGAATAAGAGACAGAAGAAAAAGAAGAAAAAGTGAAGATTATGAGGAGGAGCTTTTTAGAATCCGCAAAAGTTAAACCAGGCGACAAGGAAGGAGGTGGTACCTCCTGACACCCTCACCTTGAGTGATTAATACCCCTAATTAGGGCGGGGACTTGGGGCCATGCTTGCGGTAATGAGCAGAAATTGTATCGGGTAAGAAAGGTAGTTGTTCTTCAAGTAATTTAGAGTAGTTCCAAATAAGTATCAATAGCGACAACTGCTAATGAAAGCAATAATGTTTTGTTTTCCTTCATAATCTCACTTCAAACTTTGGGCATCGATATCTCAAAACTATACTTATTGACATTCAAAGCTATTTTTCTCCGCTATTTATCAACTGATTTCAAATCCAAATACATCGTTATAAAGAGGAATAAATTTACAATATTTCGTATGGAGGAGTTTTTCTAAAGTTTATTTTCAATTTTTATATTTTTTCAAACTTTAAAAATGTATATTTATATATATATTTATAAAAAAATATTGAAAACATGGAAAAATCCTTCATAGATTTTGTTTATATTGTAATAAACAAGATTCATGGAAATTTGTTATTAATTCTATTCAGTACTTTTTGAGAAAAATAGAATTTAATTTTTTTTTTCTGATATATAGTTTTTATTCATAAAAAAAAAATAACAGTCCGAATTCAATGAAACTCGCACAGATTTATCTTTGTACAAGTAGGTATAACATATAAAAAAACTACATTGATCCAGTGATAAATAACGGTTTTGGGTTAGATGGAGAACCTGCGTCCTTAAACGTATTCATGTACCCACACTTAAACGTACTCATGTACCCACACTTAAACGTACTCATGTATCCGCACTTTGACGTACTCATGTACTCACACTTAAACGTACTCATGTACCCACACTTAAACGTACTCATGTACCCACACTTAAACGTACTCGTGTACCCACACCTAAACGTACTCATATACCCACACCTAAATGTACTCATATACCCACACCTAAATGTACTCATATACCCACACTTAAACGTACTCATGTACCCACACCTAAATGTACTTATATACCCACACTTAAATGTACTCATATTCCTACACCTAAACGTACTCATATACCAACATTTAAATGTATGCATGTACCCACACTTAAACGTACTTATGTAACCACACTAAAACGTAATCACCTACCCACACTTAAACGCACTCAAGTACCCAAACTTAAACGTACTCATGTAGGCCTACCGACACTTACACGTACTTATGTACCCACACTAAAACGTAATCATGTACCCACAACTAAACGTACTCGTGCAATCACAAATATCTCATATGGTTCGGAGGTCACAATAAGAGAATGGAAACCAATGTCATAAATAAGTTTCGAAAAAAAAGTACTCAGAGAAGCGAAAGAGTACGCACCTGGTGAATCTTCGTTCATGTCACTGCAAAATTTCGGATTACCACAGGGCGAAAATAAACTGCCCTTTAACTTCCTCGAAGGGCGACATCCAAATCGTCACTTTTTTCCTTGACTTCATCAATGTCACAAATGTCTGTTAGTCTATAAAAAAAAAAATCAGGTAATAAATCAAGTAATTCCAAAAGGCGAAAGGAAACTGAATCAGAGTTCGTTCGGCGATCTTGCCACGTCGTATCGTCAACTGGGGCCCGCGGCTTCGCGCTAACACCGTCCGTCCGTCTACGCGACTGGGGAGGGCCCTGGAAGGCGGGCTACTAAGAGAACTCCGCCGGCGGTAACCAATAACTACTCCATTCCTATGCTAATACAACTACACTAGCCACGTCTCTTTCCTTCCCCCCACAAAAACCCCAACCCCCACACTCCTCCCGCTCCTCCCCCAACTACCACCTCCATCATTTCACCCCCAGCAACTCAATACCTTTACATCACTTTTCTTTTTGTAATCTTTCTAGTTTCCAGTATGCTTTAATGTTACTATTTAGCATTTGGGCGTTTTCAATATGGTCGCAAGTCTCTCTCTCTCTCTCTCTCTCTCTCTCTCTCTCTCTCTCTCTCTCTCTCTCTCTCTCACACACACACACACCCCAACCCCTTCACTTTTTCCAATTTGGTAATAAACTTCCATTTCAATTTATGCGAGTTTTTCTCTTACTACTTTTTTTTAATTGTTTGGGGGGGGGCAGTTGACACTAATATAGTACTACAGTACAACTACACTAACTAAATCTCTCTCTCTCTCTCTCTCTCTCTCTCTCCACACGCAGCCCCTCCACAAAACCGCCTTGTCATTTCGCAATCTTTCATAGCTACTTTTTACGTTAAAAAGAGTTTTTTTTGTACCGTGTAAGTTTTTGTGTGTTGGGGGGGAATGGTTCACTATTAATACTGTAAAAAAAAGGTATTCATCTCACTGCTCTAAATCTCTCATTCAACATCCTGGTTGTTAAACCCCCAACCAACCAAAAAATCCCTTCCCTAACTTGAATTTAACCAGTTATAGGACAATGTCCAATTTCGAGGTCGACGTTAATCAACTATCCCCTCTTCTCTGTCACGACACCTCGACTTTTAAATAAATACCCCTCTCTACCCTTTAGCCCTATTCGTAATCTTTCCTTGTCACACCAGCCATTTAAAACAGCTTTCTAGTACCATGCAGTTTCAATGACTTTCGACTGTCGCTCGACAGTTTGACTAATGAAACGCAACCCACCGATCGCTGCCTTTTGCCCTATCAAGAGGGAATCTTTATAAGTGACACGCTGGTCCCCAATTGCCTCCACATGTTTCGACAGATTTCCGATGAATTATTGAGCGCTCCCATTCACGCGCTCTTCGACAAATGTCGGAAAATATTAGCCCGTTATTTATCCATGCTCGTACTTAAGTCTTTAGACTTACTGAATAAAACAGTACTGCAATCTTGGTCAATTCTTGTTGATATGCTCTGGAGATCCGCGCTGGATATTTTTCTATGTAAACGTTTAATAAAAATGTTTTTAAAAAAGTGAAGAGGAAGAAAATCCAGGTCGTCCTTCAATAAGGAAGGATGAGGATTTGTTTTGATGCTCAGGTCGATCAAGAGGGGAACCTAATACTCTTACGCAGTTAAGACTTGAGTGTGTTGGGAAAAGATAATTGGAAGAAACCAAAGAAATTCCTTCCAGATATTGGAAATATCCTACTCTCTCTCTCTCTCTCTCTCTCTCTCTCTCTCTCTCTCTCTCTCTCTCTCTCTCTCTCTCTTCAACCTTCAACTCCCCTTCTTTTAAAACTGTCTCTCTCTCTCTCTCTCTCTCTCTCTCTCTCTCTCTCTCTCTCTCTCTCTCACACATGAATCGGACCATGAATCGGACCCTGAAGAATATTTTGCAAGGACTGAAGATAAGGTCACAGCGTCAACTACTGAAATTGCATGTTTTCAAGTGAACAATTAACATGCATGTGCTCAGTGAACACAGTTTTATCTAATAAATAAACCTTATTCCAACATTTTTCTCTGCAGAGCCAACTGCGCATGTCCTCAGTCACAGAAGCGAAGTTAACCTTTCGAAAGGTTTTTTCAAAAGTATATTTCTGACTCGTACTCTCCTCCTCCCCCACGAAGGCATGTTGATTCGAGGGCTGGAACCCTTCATAGCTCCCAGCTCGTAATACTTATACTTTCTAAATATGCCAAGACTGCTCTTTGAAGTCCTCATTTCATTCCTCAGCATTTGCCATTAACTTCGCCCTGTGCATGACAACGGGATATATCTTGTCAGATTCCACCGTCCGAAGTGTGTTCCGCTGACACTGGTCATTAAATCAACTGTGCCCCCGCGAAGTTCTACGAG
Source organism: Macrobrachium rosenbergii (assembly GCF_040412425.1). NCBI lineage: Eukaryota > Metazoa > Arthropoda > Malacostraca > Decapoda > Palaemonidae > Macrobrachium > Macrobrachium rosenbergii. Next base: position 13,403,093 of record NC_089786.1, on the reverse strand, counting down.
AAGTCATGTTTGTGAAGCGTTTGTGTGGACTGCTGCACCTGTGAGTATGTCTTGCTTTCTGTGAATGAACGTATGTACATGTTTGTCGTTTATCACTGCAGCAGTGGGTCGTGTCTCCTAATACTGGGCAGAACTTGAGAAATTCAAGAGAGCAGTCACCACAAAGTTTACCTATCAGCTGATGAAGCAAGCGTGAAAACTCTGCGGCAGAAGGCTGACTCACCATCAACTGCTTTGAATTCTACGCTGTCATTCATCTAGCTCAGGCACGTACTATGGCCAATATTCGTTATTTATGTCATTTCATTCTGCCGCATCCTTCCGACCGCTTGGCCTGCACTTTATTGGTCTCCGTTTTTTACTTATCCCCAACACTTTAGAAATGTACTCATTGCACCGACCTCTTATCTTAAAATCTTCAAATCTTCCAGCCTATCTAATATATATATATATATATATATATATATATATATATATATATATATATATATATATATATATATATATGCATATATAATATATATATGTACATACATACATACACGAGTGTTGAACCGACGCTTGTACAAACATTATTGTAAGTCAGCCGTTGCCACTCGTGTTATCATCACGAGTCGCGTGATGCGAGAGTGTTAACCTTCCGTGAACGGACGATCGAAGCACCTTCATTTGAACAGAGTTCTGCCTAATTGCTCGTTTCACAAAGCCGTGCTGCTCTCTCCATGCACAGTTTTAATAAGAACTCTCTTGTTTTTTTTTCGCTTTTTACTAACTCCTTGGGTCACTTAAATTATCGTTGAAAGAGCGAGACTTGAAGGGCTTGTCCTCGGGACGAATTTCGAGCACACACACACACACACACACACACACACACATATATATACACATATATATATATATATATATATATATATATATATATATATATATATATATATATATATATATATATATATATAATTAATATATATATATATATATATATATATATATATATATATATATATATATATATATATATATATATATATATATATATATATATATATATTATATTTTATATACACAGATATATGTGTATATGTGTGTATATGTATATATATATATATATATATATATATATATATATATATATATATATATATATATATATATATGTATATAAATATACGCATTAAGCTACAGACGTCCTTTAACATCCAATTCGCTCAACCTCAGAAATGATATATTTTCATATTTGTTACCCGAAGGGGAATTTTTTTGTTGATAAGAAATTCGTCGTCTCGTGGGCTCGAACCACGAAGACAAGAACTCAGGACTACAGTGACGCGCATTATACCGCAAGGTGATGTGATAAAATTCATTCATTCATATATATATATATATATAAATTATATTCATTCATTATATATATATATATATATATATATATATATATATATATATATATATATATAATATATATATATGTATATGTGTGTATGTATATATGTATATTCATTTAAAGTAACGTTGCTGGCCACATTGCCCTCCAGAAGCTAGTGCAAACCACGAAGGCCGACTAAATTTCTGCTGTGCAATAATAATCTTTGAACAAATATTCCATAATTGGAATCTTTATATTTTTAGAACACTGACGTTGTTATTTTTACAACGTAGTATTTTATTACAGCATTTCCATCGCTACTTGAATAGAGGAATGTTGAAGTGAGTGGATTCTGTTTCTCTTGGTATATGTCCGTATGCGCACGCACACAACACACATACATACATACATACAACATACATACATACATACATACATACATACATATATATATATATACATTATATATATACATATATATTCATATATATACATATATATATGTACTCGTATATGTACATATACATATATATATTTTTAAATACTTATACCTGTGTATATATAATTATATACATATATATATTATATATATATATATATTATACATATATATATATATATATATATATATATATATATATATATATATATATATACCCTATTTGCATAATATAATATATATCCAAGCATATGCTTATTTATCAAATTATAAATAAAGTACCGCAAGAGGAAGAGGAAGTCGAAGATTGAATGATGACGATGAAATGGGAATAAAAATATACTTACTTTACAAAATAACATAAAAAAACACACAATAACAAAATCCCAAAAGGTATCGCCGAGCATTTTAAGCTATAACTTGTACACAATCAATATTTTGCTTTACGAAGGAAAAGGCGAAATCGCGCATATTCTTGGCTGTAATTCAATTTGGCTATCATGCGCGAGTTCAGTCTTGGGAACCTTTATAGTAATATATTGATTCATTCTTGCAAAGCTTAATAGCAGGATGCTAGAACGCACAAAAATACTTATTTAATAATTCTCTAAGTCTCCTTGACGACGAAGTGGAAAATATATATTTTTTTAAACGAATAATGAGTAATACGGACTGTAATGCAAATTAAGGGAAGAGACGGGGATTATGTTGTACAGGAATAGCTTTCAACAGAAAATTTTTATTTTTAAAATGAACTGCATGTTTAATATATGTAGATACAATTCATTCAGTACTTGTGCGTTTGTTTGGGAACACGTAAAACAAAGTTCACGAACTTTGCACTTGTAATTATTAACTTTATAAAACGGAAGATGTGCTTCACCGGTGACTGTTTGTTTGCTCGTTTTAGTAAATCATCTCGAGAAAACATGGACGACAGTATTCTGATGAACTCCCGGAATGAATGAAATATGCAATTTAGGCCAAAGGCCAAGTTTTGAGACCTATGTAGCCATTCAGCGCTGAAACGGAAATTGACAGTAAAAAGGTTTGAAAGGTGTAACAGGAGGAAAACCTCGCAGTTGCACTATGAAACGACTGTTAGGATAGGCTGGAAAGTAAGATAGAAGAAAGAGAATACGAACAAAGGTACAGTCAAAGGAAAGAAAGGGGTTGTACCTAGGAACCGTGAGGACGCTGCAAAGAACCTTAAGTAATACCTACAGTGCACCGCGCGAGGTGCACTGACAGCACTATCCCCCTACGAGGAATGAGCTCCGTCGGAAAAATTTTCTGGGTGACACCCATGAAAAAAACATCTTGGTCACAAGAAACCATCTCGTTCTTCAATAGCCTAACGAAGCAGTAAATAAAACCTGGCAACGCCACGCCTTAGATTTAATAATGAAATATAATACTGACATTACACTCCCACCATCCAAGTCTGACGGAAGGCAAAATTCTCTTCATATTCGATTAATTACAGGCCTCCATAACTAGCTGCTTCAGGAGTGTGTGTGTGTGTGTGTGTGTGTGTGTGTGTGTGTGTGTGTGTGTGTGTGTGTGTGTGTGTGTGTGTGTACGGGCACTGGCGCGCTCGTAAGGAAAACAGTGAAGCGGGTTGCGCTCATCATCGAGAGATCTTTTTGACATTACAATTTTTTCAGCATTTCCATGAGGAAGAATTAAAAGTTGAATTAACATCAACTATTTAGCCTTGAATTCAGTAGATGTTAAATTAAATACGAAAAAAAATTAAATTAGACGAGAAAAATATTCCTTGGTTCATCTCTTGGAAATGGTCAAGAGTAAAAAAAAAAAAAAATAAATAAGCTAACGAATAATGATAAGACCAAGTAAGTGCCAGTGTAAGGTAATGACTAAATCAGTAGACGGTACTAAAGGTTCTTACATCATCCTTATAATTCTCTGGTGAACTGCTTGCTGCCTCTACCTTCTTAACTGATCCATTTAAGTCTCTATCCACTTAGCTGTTCAACTTCTTTGACTATTATTTCAATGTAAAACCTTTAAAAGAAAATGGCCCTGGACAGCCCGTGGGAATGCACAAATTTGCCTAATTAATTGTCCTTAAAACACTGACAACAACTGAACGTTGGGGCAGTGAGTATCTGTCGATATAATTGTACTATAAATCAAAAAATTCTACGAGTAATTCATTTCTTGGTTTCTTCGTATTTTATTTAGTTATTTATTTATTTATTTATTTATCTATTTTTTTTTTCTTTCGAGCTTGATGGGGGAGGGGGGGGAGAGAAATGGGGTATGCGTTAAGCAGTGATTTCATTTTCTCCAGTTCATGGCCCAATTGCGTTGCCAGTTTCGAAGTCTGACTTTCAGGATTCCTGAAGCACAAGGCAAAAATTAAGAGAAGGATAACAATATTGGTAATACCATTCCATACTGTATTAAAGTAACGAGCTTGATGGCTCGCACTAAGCTGCGCTGGAACCCGGCGCTGCCCGTCATGTCTCCCCTTCCCTCCATTACCCTCCCGATCCCCTACCTACCCCGCCCCACCCGGGGCGGATAAATGGGTTTGCAAGAGGGGGGTGGATGTATCATGTCTCCCTTACCCTCCCGATCCCAAGAGGAGGTAACTACCCCCCCCCCCCTACCCCCCCACCCGGGATCAAAACAGGTTTGCAAGAGGAGGGTGGATGTATCATGGCTCCCTTACCCTCCCGATCCCCCACCTACCCTGCCCCCACCTGGGGCGGACAAACAGGTTTGCAAGAGGAGGGTGGATGTATCATGTCTCCCCTACCCTCCTGATCCCCTACCTACCCCGCCACACCCGGGGCGGACAAACAGGTTTGCAAAAGGAGGGTGAATGTATCATGTCTCCCTTACACTCCCGATTCCCAAGAGGAGGGTGGATGTGTTACTCCCCCCTCCTGCCCTCCCACCCATCCGGTCGACAAAGAGGTTTGCAAGAGGAGGGTGGATATATCATGTCTCCCCTACCCTCCCCAAAAGATCCCGTACCACTGAGCTGACCCTCTCCTAGACCCTACCTGGGGCGGACAAACAGGTTTGCAAGAGGAGGGTGGATGTATCATGTCTCCCCTACACTCCCGATCCCCTACCTACCATGGCCCCAAACCGGGGGAGAACAAACAAGAAAGATCCACTCGAATTCTATTATTACAGATAAGTTTGATACAGAGACGACAGTGACTTCTCCATTCAGCAATCAAGGGAAAGATAATTGACAGGAGGGTGACGTCAGAAAACACGCAAGATAAAATTACTGTCACTCTTATGCCCTAACAGCTGAGTCAAGATTGAAAGCTCTGTGCACGAACCTCCACGACATTAGCAGTTTCATATACTTACAGTACGGGGGAGATTCATCAAACGCTGCGTTAAACCCACTCAATTCTGTCATACAAGTACCCTCATGCTTTGTTGATACTAGGTCCTTTTTATCACAACACTTTTTTTTTACCGAATTTTCACTCCTCAATATACAGCTTTCTCTTCGTCCTCCTCATTACGATTTCGAATTTCGCGGACCCATCTGCCGCCATATTCACCATATTACCAACCCTGCCTTTTAATTTTTCATGTCTTTGGTCTGGGGCAGAATGCCCATTAAGTGATCAAGAATGAACACATTAATCCGTTAGCTATACATTTCAGTCTAATGACAAAATAATAAAAAAAAAGTAAAAAAAAAACGCCGAAGTTTCATCGGCGCAGTGGAGTTTTCTGATCATCGTATAATCAAGGCCACCGAATATATATCTATCTTTCGGTGGTCTCGGTATAATGCTGTATGAGCTGCGGCCCATGAAACTTTAACCACGGCCGGTGGTGGCCTAGCCTATATAGTTGCCAGGCGCATGATTATGGCTAACTTTAACCATAAATAAAATAAAAACCACTGAGGCTAGAGGGCTGCAATTTGGTATGTTTGATGATTGGAGGGTGGATGGTCAACATATCAATTTGCAGCCCTCTAGCCTCTGTAGTTTTTAAGATCTGAGGGCTGACAGAAAAAAAAAAGTGCGGACGGACAGACAAAGCCGGTACAATAGTTTTATTTTCAGAAAACTAAAATTCACGCGCCGATGTTCCTGAAGAGCGAAAAATCACATCAGAAAAAAATTAACTACATCACGCATATTGTACATGATAAGCCAATAGAGCCTGAATAGCCAAAAAGCTAAAGTTTTCATGCTTAAAAAAAGTTAATTAGGATGAACGGGATATCTCGTCGATAACTGTCGGTGTGAAAGCATTTTGGAAATTTGATTTTGAAGATGAAATGTTAATAAAAATATTAACATTTCAAATTAAAATCCCAAATCCACACTGCCAAAATTGTAGACGATATATTCCCTTCATTCTAATTAACTTTTTAAGCATGAAGACCTAGCTTTTCAGTTATTCAGGCTCATGTGGCTTATCATGTATTACCATAGGCGTGATAAAGTTAATTTTTTCTGTAATCCGTTTATTTCACTTTTTTTAGTTTTTTATTTTTTTTCCATTAGACTGAAATGTGTAGCTAAGAAATGCACTCATACTGGAGAGCCCTGTTTTACATTGGCAAGTGCTCGTCGTACACAACATTTATCACTTAATGGTCATTCTGCTCCGAACCAAAGACAACATGAACCCCGTATGAGGACGGGGCGCGGGGGGGGGGGGGGGACGAATGCCGTCAGTGTACCTCACACGGTCCACTGTAGGCATTACTTCAGATTTTTCTTTACAGCGTCCCTTCGGCCCCTAGCTGCAACCTTTTTAATTCCTTTTACTATACCTCCGTTCATATTATCTTTCTTCCATCTTACTTCCCCCCTCTTCTAATAACTGTTTCATCATTATTTTCAGCGCTGAATGACCTCAGCGGTCTCGGCGCTTGGCCTTGGCCTAAATTTTATATTCAATTCAAAAGACAACATGAAAAATTAGTAAGAAGGTTGGTAATGCGGAGAATAAGGAGGATCGGATAGATCTGAGGATGAAATTTGACACTGTAGGGGTGTAGGATGGGTCTTGAAGAGAAAAATCCCCTCTGAAACACGAGGGTATGGGGTGTAAAACCGAGGTTGGGTTCAAATCTTCTGGTGCAAAGGTACTGAGATAAAATGGACCTATATGTATGAAAATTGTAGGACAGAACTGAGAGTGGGGTTTGATGGCGCTTCAGTGTAGGTATATGGAATAGAATAGAATGTAGAATTTAAGCCATAGGCCAAGCTCTGGGACCTATGAGGTTATTCAGCGCTGAAACGGAAATGGACAGTAAAAGGTTTGAAGGGTGCAACAGGAGGAAAACCTCGCAGTTGCACTATGAATCAACTGTTAGGAGAGGGTTGAAAGTGAGATGAAAGAGAGAATATGAGCGGAGGTACAGTAAAATGAATGAAAGGGGTTGCAGCTTGGGGCCATAGGGACGCTGCAAAGAACATTAACCGAAATGCCTTGTTGTTAAGTACATCACATGAGGGGCACTGATGGCACTACCCCTTACGGAAGTGTAGGCATATAAAACTGCTATTGCTGCGAAGTTCCGTACGTTAATATGAGCTTTCAACATATTAGAGCATCAAAAGTCAGTGACTAACTTCATCTGCAATTTTTCTCTCTCTCTCTCTTGACTGCTAAATGGAGAAGTCACTATCATATCTAAACCAAACGTAAAATATATAAGTTCGAATCCTGGTCGGTGCTGATGTGCTATCATAATATACTTCTCCTTGAGTGTAAGTTATTCCCATGATCCATTTAATATGGAGGGTATTTTGGATCAACATATTAGAGCATCAAAAGTCACGTGCGTACTGATGACAAAACTAACCCCCTATATGTGTATATATATCTCTATCTCTATCTCTCTCTATATCTATATATATATATATATATGGAGGGTATTTTGATCAACATATTAGAGCATAAAAGTCATATATACAAAACTCTCTATACATAAATAAATAAATAAATAAATATATATATATATATATATATATATATATATATAAAATATATGGAGGGTATTTTTGATCAACATATTACAGCATCAAAAGTCAAAGAGCGTGCTTATGACAAAACTCTCTATACTAAATAAATAAATAAATAAATATATATATATATATATATATATATATATATATATATCTCTCTCTATATGTATATATATATATATATATATATATATATATATATATATATAACATATATATATAATAGTATATATATGACAAATATATATATATATATATATATATATATATATATATATATATATATATATATATATATATATATATATATATATATATATATATATATATATATATATAAGGCAAATGCCACGAAGGAAAAGTGAAACAACGGAGTGGTTGCCATTCCTTTCAACACACGGTCCTTAGACTTTATTTATACATTCATCACGCACCATACCTTCGTGAATCAGTTGCACAAAATATACAGTAAGTATAAATACATACTGTATATATGAAAGTAATCGCGTGCGTGGATTTATTTATTCAAGCTATCATACACACTGTGAGTCATCCTCTATAAGTCACCTTGGCAACTCACCAGACTTTATCCACTGACGACTAAACATCTTATAATCATCCACCAGTTGCTGTAGAAACGCCATTAACAGACTGAACTCATCACTGGTGTACACCGGATCGATGCTCGCTCTCACCGATGATTTCGTGAGGGCCGCCAGCCGCCTGGTTCTTATTCTGTCAAACCAGAACATTTTCTAAGAGTTCGTTGCCTTTTCGTGGCGTGAACCGAGTTTGGTTGGCGGTGTGCGTGTTCTGTGTTTAGTTTCTTTATCAATCGTTCATTTATTAATTTCTTCTTCATCGTTGTTTGGTCGCGTTTGTTTCCGAGTCTCCTTTCGTTATATTTATCCACATTCTGGTCATTTTTACATGGTAGATATTCAAGTTACTTTAATATCTTTCAAAGCGGAAATACATTTATGGAATTCGGTCGCAAAGTCTTAAAGTCGACAGCAGCAATGAAATCGCTACGTGATTGGCTCCTTTGATCAGCGTGGTCAATCAACTTTGGTTCTGGTATTAACTGGCTGGGTGACCTTCATTAGTAGCTCTAGTCAAAACAGGAATGAACCTCTAGCGAGCAAGACGCTTAACATTTTGCAACACACTTCATTTTGAACAAACACAATTCTCAAATCATAATTTTTCTCTAATAATAATTTTTTTCAAAAAACTCTAAGTAAATCTTGCATTTGCTTTTTTTTTGGACGATGATGAAAACGGTACCGTGTTCAATAACGCCATTTTTAAGTTATTTAGTTAAACTCCTTCTATTAAAACAGAATACCATTATTCAGCCATTATTACTCCAACTACCATTACCGTGAAAACAAAACTATCATTACAACTATCACTAACTTTCTTGTCGGATAATTAACAACTACTATCATTCTGACAACAAATATCATTACTGACATTACTTGTTTTCTTCCCTAAACATTAGTGCTAATACCCCTACATCCATCCCCGCAAAACAAACACCACAAGGTGGAGGAACTCAACAGAGCAACGAAAATCCACGCTTCGTAGTGACAGCAGTAAGAACAATCCCCTGCGATTCTTCAGCATATCAAACCAACCTGGGAATTCCCCCCTTGGAACAAATCGATAAACAGTTGCTAAGACTTCTACAAACCTGTCCTCGTGCCATGAAAAGGGCCACATTTCACAGGGAACAGAAACAATGGAAAATAATAACAACGACGCCTAATTTTGAAGGCCGGGACTTGGCGTGATTGCACGGCGATTATATGGGCATATTTTCGCTGCAAAATGACAGTAGGGTGAAATAAGTAGCCGTTACATGAATCTTGATGTTTGTTTAGTAATCACTTGCGCTGTTCGGTATTTTTGTGGATTTTACGCGTCTGTATATTGACATTTAATAGCCTCTACAGAAATGGAATTGGAATGTAAAATTCTAGCCAAAGGACAAGCGCTGGGCCCTACGACTGATTCAGCACTGAAAATAACATTGAAACGACTCTTAGGAGAAGGTGAAAAATAAAATGAAGGAAATAACATATGAACTGACGTTTTAAAAAAAGTAATGAATGGGGCTGCAGCTAGGGGCCGAAGGGACGCTGCAATGAACCTTAAGTAAGCCTACATAGTGCACCGTGTGAGGCGCACTGACAGCACTACCCCTCTATGGGGTACATAATCATAATCCTTCTACAGAAACCTCAAGTAATCTACCACAAGGAACCGCTATACTCCTAAAGTACAAATTTCGAAAGTCCGGTGTGCGAAAGATCAAGGGTAAAATTACCAAGACACGCAACGAGGTTTTGCAGTTGAAATCAGTGACACGCACTTGAGACTCACAACAAAAAAAAGATTAACTCAAGCCGCAAAAAACGACTTACGTTCTCTGGCGATCATTCCTGATAAACGGCACTGCCATTTAGCTAGCTGTGAACGTTAAGTGGTGAACGAACGTTGAGTTCAAGCTTTCAGAAGTGGCTGGATTATTGGTTGAAATCTGGCATTAATTCAAAGCTGAATAACCACAGAAATTAGTCACACTTAGCTCTGAGCAATTTCTTGACAGTCTGTAACCTGTTAGAGCTAGATCTGACAACCCTCGATGAAACCGTCTGAAATGGGGTTGTCTGACCAGATCACGCTTTAGTGGTCGAACAGATCCGGGAACCACTCTCTTAAGAGGCCAGAACGGGGCTATTAGCGTCATCGACGCGTTCTGGTGGGATCGGAACTTGCTCAGGACCTCTGTGATCATCCCGAATGGAGGGAAGGTATACAGATCTTTGTTGGACCAGTCCTGCAACATGGCATCCGTTGCCCATGCCAAAGGGTCTGGGACTGGTCTGTATGGAAGTACGAGGCATAAAATCTACAAAACACAAATGCAAATGACTGAATAAAGATCTACTGTTTGCATAATGTAAAAGATTTATTTAATCTTATAAGATATGGGGTAACTGACAGAAACATGAAGCTTTAATATTTTACAATATAAACAGCATTAGTGAATGACGTAGGTGACCATGGAGTTGTCAAAGCAGAAATTAATTTTACAAAA
>NC_089786.1:13384683-13387183 GCF_040412425.1 Macrobrachium rosenbergii | reverse complement strand
CCATTACCCAGGACATTTTGAAATAGGAAACCATTACCCAGGACATTTTGAAATAGGAAACCATTACCCAGGACATTTTGAAATAGGAAACCATTACCCAGGACATTTTGAAATAGGAAACCATTACCCAGGACATTTTGAAATAGGAAACCATTACCCAGGACATTTTGAAATTGGAAACCATTACCCAGGACATTTTGAAATAGGAAACCATTACCCAGGACATTTTGAAATAGAAACCATTACCCAGGACATTTTGAAATAGGAAACCATTACCCAGGAACCATTACCCAGGACATTTTGAAATTACCCAGGTCATTTTGAAATAGGAAACCATTACCCAGGACATTTTGAAATAGGAAACCATTACCCAGGACATTTTGAAATAGGAAACCATTACAGGACATTTTGAAATAGTCATTTTGAAATAGGAAACCATTACCCAGGACATTTTGAAATAGGAAACCATTACCCAGGATATTTTGAAATAGGAAACCATTACCCAGGACATTTTGAAATAGGAAACCACTACCCAGGACATTTTGAAATAGGAAACCATTACCCAGGACATTTTGAAATAGGAAGACAAATGGAAAATATGCAAATTAGGTACCAATGGGAACTCTTCGTTTGATGATGACAAACTTGCTTCCCTAACCAAGACTTGGGGAACAGTTAAGGTGAAATACGACAATGTAACGATATGGATGAAAAGATAAAAAAATGTACAGGTAATTGACTGGTTCTTTTGTGTGAATACTTTTGCAAGTTTGCTGATTAGCCTTCATTTTTTTTTCTTTTTCACCATTTGATATCGTCTCCTATATATTTTCTTCCTTTCTTTGTATAATTACTTGTAAGTGGGCACAGGAAATGAATCGCAATTCTTTCTGTTTTTCTTCATTTTTATTCACCGCAGCTTTATGATTTTACTTCTCTGTTAAAAGTGGAGAAAAATTAGTAACTTTGTCGATTTGTATGATTATCCGTGTAATTTTGAAGGATCATATAGTTACTCATTACTGCAATCCACTATATTCTTGCTGAGAGAGAGAGAGAGAGAGAGAGAGAGAGAGAGAGAGAGAGAGAGAGAGAATGAATCTGACTTAGTTTATCCTATAACATTACAAGGTCGTTGCCGTTTTCTGTGATCTCCAAAATTTGCATTTTCTTCGTTACGGATTTTCAACAGTAACTGGGTTAGTTTCTACTACATAAACTATTATTATTATTATTATTATTATTATTATTATTATTATTATTATTATGCAGATGATGAAACCTATTATTAAACAATTATGCAGATTTGAGAAAGGTTCTATTCATTATGAAACAAGGTGACAGGGGCCATTGATTTGAGAAAAATCATTGATTAACAAACGGATTAAACTGTATTAAAATGCAAGGAGAATAGTATTATAGTAGTGATGCACTGCATCTTCGCTTGACCTTCTAAAGTTCCAACTGCACACATCTTCTAGGAGGCTGTTCCACAGTCCAACGGTGTGAGGAACAAAGGACCTCTGGGACTTAAAACTTCGACGGAGAGGTACAATCACTGCATAATGATGCTGCTCATCAACGAATCTGGTTGCTCTCGGTAGGTAAAGGTGATTATGGTTCAATTGTGAATGAGAATGATCTCTGTTAAAATAGAACTTACGAAAAAGTGACAAGCAAGAGACCATCCGTCGATGGTCCAAGTCACATTTGCTACTGTTAGGAAACAGAAACCTACCACCACGAACCACTCTATCTAAAATGGATAAACCTCTGGCAGAAGCAGACATCCGCATTTGAGAACAGTATTTTAGTAGAGGAAGCACAAATGACCTAAAACAGGTTGCATTGATTTTATCACTGTTACTAATATGTGAGGCCTTGCGAACAATACCTAACCTTCGTGCGGCATTTGCTGAAGCTTTCATTTGATGTTTCTCAAAAGCTATTGTTCAGTATGCCGATTATGCAACACCCACAAGTGTTGCATCATCGGCATACTGAGCAATCTTGTTTTCCATACCAACAACCATACCATTCGTATACACTAAAAATAACAGTGGACCAAGAACACTACACTGTGGCACTCCAGACAAAACAGGTCTTGGTTCACTAGAGATCCCACCCACAGCAACTCGCTGCTGCCGAGCTGTAAGGGAATCTTGAAGTAATCCTAAAACATTTCCTCCCACTCCGAGATTCTGAAGTTTATAAATAAATGCCTTGTGATTTACTAAATCGAATGCAGCACTAAAATCTATTTGAACTACTCTGCACTCAAAACCCTTATCAAGGCTCCCTTGTAAATGACATGTCAAGTCTAAAAGAGCATCACAGGTACCTAACTGTTTCCTATATGCATACTGACTATCAGCTAACAATCCTTTATATTCCACATACATATAATAGCTTAAAAATAAGTTTTTCAGCAATTTTGGAGAGCACAGGGAGAATAGAGATTGGCCTGTAGTTACTGCAGTCTGCAGATATGCCAATCTTT
>NC_089786.1:13344683-13379683 GCF_040412425.1 Macrobrachium rosenbergii | reverse complement strand
ATAAACACTAGACAAAAAAATATGTTTATATGTGTGTAAAGAGGCAAAAGTACTTAGTAATAACCAAAACTACCAGTTTACTCCTCAGTTCCTTCACACTTTTTTAGATGCGTTTGTCACTAAAAAACCCAAGAACCAAATGAAGAAATTCTGACAGAATGGCTAACGTTCACCTCATTCAGATATATCAGGTGCGGATCTGAATTCTGCCAAGAGCGCTGAATTTCTCATACAGTTCTTCCTGATCTAGGTTTGTATATATGTACACAAAAAGGAGTGAAGAAATCGAGAAAGAACATAAATACATGTGGGATTCTTATATATATACTATGTATGTATATGTATATATATATATATATATATATATATATATATATATATATATATATATATATATTATATGTTGTAGATAAGAGAGAGTATATATATATAAATATATATATATATATATATATATATATATATATATATATATATAGATATAGATAATATTTTCAATATCGAATTTGTTTGCACTGAATAACTTACACTCAAGGTAATCATACAATTTATCAATTTTAAATTTCCTTTGATTGCAAGTTATTCTAAAGTATGGTGAACCTGATATTAAACTAATATTCATTTGTTTATATATATATATATATACATATATATACATGGAAATGATTACAATTAATTGAATTGAATATAAAAATTAGGCCAAAGGCTGCATTTGTAATCATGAGGTCATAGTCAGCGCTGAAAGGGAAATCGACAGTAAAGGGTTTGAAACGTGTAACAGGAGGAAAACCTCAAAGCACTTGCATTATGAATCAATTGTTAGGAGAGGGTGGAAGGTAAGAAGGAAGAGAGAGATTATGAAAGGAGGTACAGTAAAAGGAAAGAAAGCGTCGTGTTAGTCACGCACGCCGTAAAGAACTACATGCCTACACTGTACCCGCACGAGGTGCACTGATTTGCACTACCTCTCACAAGGATTACAAATGTGCGAGCATGTGTGTATATATATATATATATATATATATATATATATATATATATATGTATATATATGTATATATATATAATATATAGATAGATACAGATACAGATATAGATATGGATATAGATACAGAGTGATATAACCCTTCATTTACTTACCCTGAAAGGCATGTCGTTCTGCTTTGAGAAGGGCGACGCGAGATCGTCGTCGTCGCTCCATTGCGAGATGTCCGAATTCTGATCGGAGGACGACCAAGCCTCCAAGGGCGGCACCAGGGGCTTCGAAACGTCCCCATACTCGTAGGGCACGGCGCCCGCGCCCATGCTGTTCTCCCTGGGGTAGAAGCTCAGCAGCGTCCCCATACCCATGTCTGTAACAAAAACATTAAAGAAGGGAGATTTTAGTTGCATACTTTGTCGGGTAGAATTTTCACTGGAAATTAAGAATGTTATAAGTATATGTATTCATTATTATCGTTTCTGCAAAAAATATTTTGAAAGAACAATTATTCGGAATGACTGCATTCTTGGAAATGGTAAGACCACCTATTAAAGGAAATTGCCAAGAACACGCAAAAGTAGTTGTAAAAAATGGCATTACAGTACTAGGTTTCTCAGTACCTAAGCTGCATGTTTTGAAAGAATAATTATTCGGAATGATTGCATTCTCGGAAATAGTGAAGACCACCTATTAAAGGAAATCGCCAAGAACGCAAAAGTAATGTAAGAAATGGCATTACTATCTTTGTCAGCACCTCAGCTAACTACGTCGAGTGTTCTTATTTCCACTCTATTAACCGCCTTCTTGATTATGCCTTCCCAGAAATGAGTTCAGTGCCTTCAATTATGCTTGTTTCGGAAAACAAAGAAAACAGTACTCAGAAGAATGTATACCCTCTCTCACCTTTTATAATATATATATATATATATATATATATATATATATACATATATATATATATATATGAGAGTAGAGTATATATATATATATATATATATATATATATATATATAGGGTCAACTAAACGTAGATGGTCAGTAGATTATAACATTCATTTTGAGATTACATATAGTTATATTAAATTATTTGCCATTATGGGTTACCTGAAAAGAAAAAATTATCAAATTTAAATAAACTTAGTTATAAAATTTAATATAACACAGACGCCATAGTTATAATAAACATCATCGTTATAGTATAACCCTAACACAAAACCTATTCCACCACCTACGTTTGGTTCACCAATATATATATATATATATATATATATATATATATATATATATATATATATATATATATATATATATATATATATATATATATATGTATAATATATATATATATATATATATATATATATATATATATATATATATAAATCTATACATCTTGTATATATATATATTTTATATATTAGCCAAAGTGACCTCTAATTTCGAATTCTACACTTTCTGGATACGCTTATAACCACAGTTTGATCCAAATGAAGAAGGAATGACGAAACTCGAACCAGCAACCGATACGCCAAAGTGAAGTTACCCTTAACCACTCAACCAAGACGGATGCAATTCTATCCCAGCTCATACACAAAAAAACATGTCTATCGAATTCTATTTCTAGTGAAATGTATCTGAATTAGTCAGATATATGCATGCATATTATTATTATTATTATTATTATTATTATTATTATTATTATTATTATTATTATTATTATTATTATTAAGTCCTCTGTAACGATCATGCAACATTCACATTTCGGAAATCTTGAAGGAGGTATTCAGCTTAAGAAGGCCTCCAAACTTCTATAACCTTAATAATACTGACAGTCATTATAGTAATCATATGGTTATTAAACCAATCGTAAAATGTTAGCCAATTATGCCACATATAAGGTCCTCGCGCTCCAAAGTTTTAAACTGAGTTTAAAATGTCATCCTGGACTTTGAGGACCTTAGCGACTCATGTCATGTAAAACGGGAAATTACAAAGCAATTACACATTTTTATAACAGATTTAATGGCCCACTTATGTACCAAGCCAGGAGAAACGAGAAAAATGAAGAGGCAAGAAAAAAATGAGGTTTAATCACAGGGAAGCGAAAGCCGTTTAACCCGTCCCTTGAAGAGGACGGCGGTTTGTCATCAGGAGCACACACACAAGTAGAGATTTCCAAAACTGGGCCCTAAATGAAACAAGTAAAAAATGCTTTGAGGATTCTTCGGCGCAATCGAGTTTTCTGTACGCGTATAATCAAGGCCACCAAAAATAGATCTATCTTTCGTTGTCTCGGTATAATGCTGTAAGAGCCGCGACCCATGAAACTTTAACCACGGCCCGGTCGCGGCCTGGCCTATATCGTTGCCAGACGTAAGATTATGGCTAACGCTAACCTTAACCCTTTGATTACGGCCGAGATGAGACCTCACACTTACCACAATCCGGAGGGTTTTCAGACGGTAGTCACCCGTAGCATGCTACCAGACGCAGGAAATCGTAAACAATCATTGTAATAGCGTTTGTATTTGTTGTTTTGCTGCAAATTAACCTGTTTTATTTATATGATAATATTGTGATAGTAGCGATCCGTGATATAGATATTATGCAATTAATGTAACAAAACAAATAAATAAACATAGGATAAGTACTATATATCGGGGTTTAGTGTTGCCAGAGGTATAAGCACTGCACTTATTGAGGATGACAGTCTTCTTTTTTTTTTTGTCATTTTCTCTAATTCTGTTTGAATCCGTAAAGGACAGCTACATCACAGTTGTGTATTATAGTTAAAAATTATTTGTATATTCGTCAGAAAATCCAACGCAGCAATGTTCATCATCTTTGGCGGTTCCGCATTATTCCATCAGCTGGGCAAAAAAATGAGAGAGAGAGAGAGAGAGAGAGAGAGAGAGAGAGAGAGAGAGAGAGAGAGAGAGAGAGAGAGAGAGAGAGACGGAGAATAAAAAAATTTTTGATCTATGATTTATTCCTTCTAATTGTACATCAATAACATTTGGAGAGTAAGTAGACACAATCACAATATTGGCTGCAATATTAACCATTTCTGGGTAATATTTTTATCAATGATCAAGCACCCAGCTGACAGGATACGCAATCTAGAAATTCAGATGAATTTTGCAGTGTTTGAAAATGGTTTAAAACCCAGCTTCTTTCCCAATATAGGGCCATCTGCATCGGTGTTGATAACGCTTATCATTCAGTTCGAATTAATAAACCTCCGACAATGTCTAAGCAAAAAGGATGAAGTTAAAGACTTGCATTAATAAAAATTAGCAAAGTTGCAAAGACATTCATGTAAAGAAAATGATTACGTGATTGACAGACTGGCAAGAGATCGCTATGGACATAGTGGTTAGCTGCCCCATCACTGCCAGTATAATGCAACAGAACTGATGATGGGCGCAGGTGAAATCATACGTGGCAAAGAAGAATCATTTTAAAATCAGACCTGCTTCCTTTGGTCAAAGAAGCAATTGAATCCATATCTTCTGGACAACTGGGCTAATGATGTGAGACATGCCGAAGATATAAAAAGAGATGACGCTTCAAGTGATGTTTGCATTCATAAATATATAGATTCTTTTGTTATCGATGTAGCATCCTCTGACGAGGATTCTTCATAAGTAATGTCTCCTCATACTTCTGATTGTAAATAACTTATTGCTTTCCTTGTTGTGTGGATATCCTGTTGAACACTGAAATTGAAATAAATTGAAATATAGATCTGTTTTTCGACAGAAAGTGGCAGAAATATCTTTAAAAATCTACATATAACAGAAGTGCCACAGCAGTGATGAGTATCATATGACAGTGCTTAAAGCACAGGTAAATCTAATACTGTATAAATGTGTAATATATATATATATATATATATATATATATGTTGATATATATATATATACATATATATATATATAGCATATATATATCAGGATATAGTTTAGCACTAGTTAGGCATACAATCTATTTTATTTTCAGTTAGATTATAATATTTAATGTATTAAGAGAAGAAGTTTCATATTAAATATTTTAACATTGTTATTCCACATATATATATATATATATATATATATATATATATATGGGTGTAAATAATATTTAAATATATTTATTATGAGCTATTTTATAGCTGCACAGTGAAAAATTCAACCTTTGATACAGCAAGGAGGTAAAGACGGGATCACGGCATAATAATGAAAGAAAACAATTCAAAGGGCTCAAAACTATATCACAATTATATGACTTCTGATAACAGCAAAGGAACAGTAATAAAACTATAGTAGATGACGTAACTCAAGAACATTGCTCAGTACAGCATCCAATAAAACAAAACTGAAAATGAGCACATCTAGGTTTCCAAATTTCTTGCATCTATCATTTTCATATATATTGAATTTTTTTTTTTTTATCTAAAATTTAAGTGACAACAAAACTCATTCAGAACTTCTATTATAGTACACGTGCTTGAGTACTATGGCAACAATGAGCTTGAAGTCAGAAGGTTAATGTCAGTTTAAGAGGGGCAAAGTCTCTTCCTAAAACGGTCGTACTATAGTAACCTCCCCTCGCCTTTCTCTTGTTTACTGCTAACCTTGTTTACTCTATTCAGTTTTCATCCTCTGACTTTACTACTGAAGGTAACGGTTTTTGTTTTGTCATTGTCATTTTTCAATCTTAAAGCATTTTAATTTTGTAAGCTCTGTTGTCAGTTTTAATTAGTGTTTTTGCATTCTTTTTAGCCAGAAAAGATGGGATATAAGATCTGAAGGCACTCCTATTAATAAATATATCAATGATGAGCTGACTGTCTCTTCCTATCCGTACTTACTATATATATGCATATATGTATACATGTATATATATATATGTATTTATATGTATATATGTGTATATATATATATATATATATATATATATATATATATATATATATATATATATATATATATAATATATATATATCTTCTATCTATGCATCTATCTCTGTAGTCTAACCATCTGTTAATACAATACACTAACACACACATATATGCATACATACGTATATATTAACTTTTATCACATACACAATTGTTCTGTGTATTAACTAAATTAGCTAAAGGACCTCATTCAACTGATGGTATCTATAGACACTAAGTGCAGTTTGAATGAGTGTCTCAAGTCATATATATATATATATATATATATATATATATATATATATATATATATATATATATATATATATATATATATATATATATATATATATATATACATGTTACTCATGAAGCCAGCTAGTATAGAAAGTTGGTATCCTCATCATCTACAGTTTATTTCAATGCTGACGTTTCTATGACGAATTCCAAGTCGCATTTTCAAGGCCATAAAATATAATATAATTTGCGAACATCAATAACAAATTAATGCAATGGCAACAGCTCTTTTATGTAGTAAAAATATTTAAAACAAAACACCTCATTCCAAGACAAGTCATTAATATAAAAGGAGTTCACTAAAATCTTAAAACAACCTACCTATAAGGAAAGAAAGAACAAGACTAACATAAAATAAGTACAAACAGAGTGAGGAAACCAGTTGCCCAAACTAGGCTGTTACCTCACTGAGGACGATTGAGGGCTTAACGACGGCACAGTCTTGATAATTATGGATTCTAGGATGATATGCCGTTGTTGTTCTTGCACTGGCCTAGGATGGAAAAATCCTGCTGTCAATATAAGTTTTACATAATTTTGAATGATTCGTATATTTGATTGCTCAGGGACAGATAACCTGCTACCTGTTGTATGATTCTATGCTCATGTGGGAATCTATGTGATCTTCAACAGCCTCCTGCATCCCACATATGTATATCCTGTGATCACATCCCAGGCAAGTGTACTTGTAAACAACGCTGACGAAAACAGAGGACTGGAGCTGGTCTTTGACTCTGAACAGAGACCCTATTGTAAAGGGGGATTTTTCTGGATGATTTTCAGGTTTAAAGCTGAAACCTTTTGAATATCGCTGTGCATTTTCTTAAAAGTATCATCACACGAAAGGGAAACTTGTGCACTTTAGTTTCGGCACAGTCGATTCAGGTGTTGCTGGAGTCATTTTCTGTAGGCAGTTTATTTAGGGATCTGAAAAAGTCGATGGAAAACAATTATTGGCTGAAATATTTCACTAAAAAGGATATTCATCGTGGAAACTCTTCCGTTTGACGAGTGGGTGTAAGCCCCATGGAGGAGGGTTAAAATAGAGTTCAGTTTCAAATGAAAGAAACACGAACTATAAAAAAATTCATTCCTAAACCAGTAAATGTATTTTTCTATACACACCTGTGTAAACCTGGAGTCACTCTGGAAATAATAAGACTGAAGGAAGGGGAGTTCGTTATTTACCTCCTCTCCATAGCGAACCTTATGTTTGGATGTTGTCGGATGACGAACTCCAGAAAGTACTCTGCATGACATCCATGACGAAATAGGGAGAAACGTGTCGTCAACATATCTTCGATAAATAGAGGGCGGGAAACTCTACCAGACACTTTTCATTATGCACGCCTCCAGGAGCACATGAAGATGTTAGCAAAATTGGACCGCGGTGATCCCATGACATCCCTTGAAGTTTGTTTATACAAACTGGGAAGGCAAAGCAATGTCCAGCACGGCCAGCTCTCTAAAAAGTTGCTTTAAAAAAATGTTCTACTAAAATTATTAAAATTGCATCTTCATCAGTAAAAGTTTGCTTAATATTATCTCTCAGCATACATATTATTATTATTATTATTATTATTATTATTATTATTGTTATTGAGAAGCAATTCCACAGTTATGTATATGCCATATTTAAAGATGTATACAACTGTGGATTTGTTTCTTCATTTTAAGACTCATGCTACTATGAGTATTTTTTTATTACTATTTTTTTTTTTTTTTTAGAATATGAATCCAATCTTATACGGGACAAGCATACAGGACCATTGGATCAGAAATACAAGCTCCAAAGTATGAAGTGGTAGACAGGTTTTCCAGGAATATTGGAAAAGTTTTCCAAAAGTGTCTTAATAGTGTTCTTGAAGAATCTAAAATTACTTTTTCCGAAGAAGAATTTTTCTTTAAATAAGACAAGGATTTAAACTTCACTCTGTATCCTTCAAAATCTACTATAATTTGATGCTGGTACCATAAACTATATATTTATAATTTACTCTGCTATGCGAAAAACTTAATCATTCCTTGCTGGAGGCAGCCATCTCTCTCTCTCTCTCCCCTTAATAAGGTGATCAATGGCAATGAAGCCTTGTTAACAAAAGGCCACTCTTTCTCTTGAAGCTGACTGGACAAGGCTAGTGATGACCATTTCAGGAAACAGAAATTTTGAGACCACCTTATTTTTAACTATTGGGAAAAATTAACGCACACAGACGCACAAACCAGTGTATACACACACACACACACACACACATATATATATATATATATATATATATATATATATATATATATATATATATATATATATATATATATATATATATAAAATATATATGTATATATACTTATATAAACATATATTTTATGTATATGTGCATTCATCTATAATAATAATTTCCAAGTTGATCTTGTCCTCCCGGGGTGAAATTCTCTAGAAAGTTTTATTGCCACGAAAATAGCATTTTTAAAGAAATAACAAATGTAGCGAAAAATCATCATCAATGTATCCTTTTCCCCTCGTCGTCGGGAGAGACATCTATCTACTCATCTACCTATCTATATGTATATATATATATATATGTATATAATATATATATATATATATATATATATATATATATACATACATGTATATAATAGTATACATATATGAATATATATATATATATATATATATATATATATATATATATATATATATATATAAATATATATATATATATATACATACATATATACATATATATATACATATATATATATATATATATATATATATATATATATATATATATATATATATATATATATATATATATATATATATATATATATATATATATATATATATATATTCATTCCATGACGAGAGCAGTGCTGATTAATGATGATGATAAGTTTCACTAAATTTCTTTAATTTTTCTTTTTTAAATATTGATGTTTTCGTCGCAATAAAGCTTTCAAGAAAATTTCATACCTTCTGCTGCAAGAAAGAATCATTGTCGCCTGGCGCCGTAATATCTTCGTGTTTTTCCTGCAGTCGTTTTAGAATCTTCCGCTCATGCGCATAGCGCCATCATCAATAGGCACTGACACCAAGGAACTACAGTGGCCATCTCAGGATCCTCCAGGAAAACGTCTTGAAGCCTTCAGAGACAGTATGTGAGCAAAGAAGGCGAAGTTTATGGTTAAAATGAACTGGATGATGAAGCAGATCGACAAGAGATTTTCAAGAGGAAAAGTACACTACGAGAATGGCGATAGCTTCAGTCTGTAATTGTTTACTGCTGAAAATATGGACTACTTCGTGGAGCAGTATGAAGTCGAGGTTCCTGCCTTCGCGATTATTCGCCTCTACAGTCGTATTGTTACTCACGGGACGCAAGCTCTTCATTCGAAATAAGGAAGGAAATAATCAAGAAGAGAGGAAGACAGTGGAACGCAGGAACTGGAAGAATTTATACGAAATAGTGTAGAGAACTTGAGGTGTTTTCTAAGCTGATTGAGAGGGGATTTTGATGCCCAAAATTACCGCTGGAGCAGTTCTTCGCCCGAAATAAGAAAGAGAAGGAACAAAAGACGACATCGGCGTGGAGGCATACCGAAGAATGCTGACGAAGGTGCAGATAACCTGAGGTGTTAAACCACGCAGATTTTGATTCAGAATACTTTTCGGAGAAGCAAGGAAGAATCGAAGGATGATCAATATTGCTGTGTAAGAGGAATCTCAAGTTTAGAAGATTTGACTCTCAGCAAAGAAGTTGCTTATGCTGCAGTGCAACCTCCAAGTAATGTCATCGATGTTTAAATGATCTAAAACCTTCGAGATTTTCCTTGAAGACATTTTGAATCCTTCAGTCTCCGGTTCTGAAGGACGAGAGAAACCGGTCTGCGTGCATGCGTGCCGAGCTTCAAAGTGTCTGAAGAACAATCTCCCGAGATGCTTCAAATCGTCGAAGCCTTCGAGACAGAAAGTGTCAGTTTTGAGCGCAGGGTAAGAGAAAGAAAGAGAGCAGGGAGGGCGGGTCCGACCCAGAGGCCGCCTCCTTCCTCCAAGGAAGGTGCCGGCGGGTCTGACCCTTCCATGGAAAGGGCCCAAGCCCTTTATTGATTGGCCCCAAAGCCTGCAAGGTCATGCCAGTCTTTGAGGCAGCCTTGAAGGGAAGGAACTGACCCAGAGGATGCTTCTCGGAGGAAGGCAGGTATCCTGTCAGGCTGGGGAAGGTGCCTGAGAGGGGCCTGGCATCCTCACAAGGATGAGGCCCAAAGTCTCCCAAGGATGGCCAGTCTCTGAGGCAGCCTTTGAAGTGGAAGGGGTCTGGACCCAGGCTGCTTCCTGAAGAAGGCAGGTATCCTGCCAGGCTGTGAAGAAGTGCCTGGAGAGGGCCCAAGTAGTCCCAAGGATGAGGCCCAAAGTCCCAAGGATGGCTGGGTCTTCCGGAGGGCAGCCTTGAAAGGGAAGGGTTCAATCCAGGAGGCTAAGCTCCCGGGAGGAAGGCAGGTATCCTGCCAGGCTGGGGGAAGCAGGCCTGGAGAGGCCCAAGAACTCAAGGATGAGGCCCAAAGTCCTCCAAGGATGGCCAGTCTCTTGAGGGCAGCCTGAAGGAAGGGTCTCGACCCAGAGGCTGCTTCTCGGAAGAAGGCAGGTCCTGCCAGGCTGGGGAAGCAGGCCTGGAGAGGCCTCAAGAACTTCAAGGATGAGACCCAAAGTCCTCCAAGGATGGCCAGTCTCTGAGGGCAGCCTTGAAGGGAAGGGTCCGGGACCCAGAGGTCAGCTTCCTTCCTCCAAGGAAAGCAGCCTATGGTCTGACCTCTTCCCATGGAAAGGGCCCAAGCTCCTTAAGGATTGGCCCCAAAGCCCATGGGTTGGCTAAAGCAATTTTTGAGGGCAGCCTTGAAGGGAAGGGTCTGGACTCCAGAGGCTGCTTCCTCGGAGGAAGGCAGGTGGTCTTGCCAGGCTGGGGAAGGCCTGGAGAGGACATGAACTCATGGATGAGACCCAAAGTCCCCAAGGATACAATCTCTTGAGGGCAGCCTTGAAGGGAAGGGGTCCGACCCAGGTCAGCTTCCCAAGGAAGCAGCCTATGGGTCTGACCCTTCCATGGAAAGGGCCCAAGTCTCTTAAGGATTGGCCCCAAAGTCATGCGTGGGCGTCACAGTCTCGAGGCAGCCTGAAGGGAAGGGTCTGACCCAGAGGCTAAGCTCGGAGGAAGGCAGGTATCCTGCCAGGCTGGGGAAGGCCTGGAGAGGCCCAAGAACTCACATGAGGGGAGCCCAAAGTCCTCCAAGGATGCTAGTCTCTTTGAGGGCAGCTCTGAAGGGAAGGGTCCACCCAGAGGCTGCTTCTCTCGGAAGGAAGGCAGTATCCTGCCAGCTGGGGAAGCGGCCTGGAGAGGGCCCAAGAACTTCAAGGATGAGCCCAAAGTCCTCCAAGGATGGCCAGCCCTCAAGTGGCAGCCTTGAAGGGAAGGGTCTGACCCAGAGGCTGCTTCCTCGGGAGGAAGGCAGGTATCCCACAGGTTGGGAGAAGCGGGCCTTAGAGAGGGCCTGGCACCTCAAGGATGAGACCCAAAGTCCCTCCAAGGATGGCCAGCCTCTGAGGGCAGCCTTGAAGGGGCCGGGAAGGGTCCGACTCCAGAGGCTTGCCTCGGAGGAAGGCAGGCATCCTGGCAGGTTGGGGGAAGTGGGCCTGAGAGGGCCCAAGAACTTCAAGGATGAGGACCAAAGTCCTCCAAGGATGGCCAGTCTCTAAGGGCAGCCTTTGAAGGGAAGGGTCTTATCTAGAGGCTGCTTCCTCGTGAGAAGGCAGGGTATCCTGGCAGGCTGGGGAAGGGATTTTTGGCGAGGCCCAAGAACTTCAAGGATGAGACCCAAGTCCCCAAGGATGGCCAGTCTCTTGAGGGCAGCCTTGAAGGGAAGGGTCCGACCCAGAGGCTGCTTCCCTCGAGGAAGGCAGGCATCCCGCCAGGCTGGGGAAGCAGGCCTGGAGGGTCCAAGAACTCGAAGGATGAGGCCCAGTCCCTCCTAGGCTGGCCAGTCTCTAAGGACAGCCTTGAAGGGGTCAACGCAGAAGCTGCTTCCCTCGAGGAAGGCATCCTGCCAGCTGGGAAGCGGCCTGGAGAGGACCAAGAACTTCAAGGATGAGACCTAGTAAGTCCTCCGGGCTGGCCAGTCTCTTGAGGGCAGCCTTGAAGGATGGTGGGCAGTCTTTGAAGGATGGTCCGACCCCAGAGGCTGTTTCCTCGGAGGAAGGCAGGCATCCTGCCAGGCTGGGGAAGCAGGCCCGAGAGGCCCAAGAACTTCAAGGATGAGCCCAAAGTCCCCAAGGATGGCCAAGGCCTCGCGGCAGCCTGGGGCGCTACTCAATCCAGAGGCTGCTTCTCGAGGAAGGCAGGTATCCTGCCAGGCTGGGGAAGCAGGCCTGGAGAGGCCCAAGAACTTGGCTGATGTCTAAAGTCCTCCAAGGCTGGCCAGTCTCGAGGGCAGCCTGGAAGGGAAGGGTCCAATCTGAGGCTGCTTCGAGGAAGGCAGGTATCCTGCCAGGTTGTGGAAGCAGGCCTGAGAGGGCCCAAGAATTCAAGGATGAGGCCCAAGGCTCTCAAGACTGGCCAGTTCAACCCTATCTGGTGCAAGTTGTCTGGCAGACCCAATCTACGGGGATTTTTTCATTTTTAGATAATTTTATTTAATAATCGTTTTTAGTTGATTCTATGATTACCAAAATATGGGAAATTATTAATTATTTTCATTTTCATTAGATCAAATTAAAACTACTGAGTTAGAGGGCTGCAATTGGGTATGCTTGATGATTGGAGGGTGGAATCAACATACCAATTTGCAGCCCTCTAGCCTCAGTAGTTTTTAAGATCTGAGGGCGGACAGAAAAAGTGAGGATGGACAGACAAAGCTGGCACAATAGTTTTCTTTTTCATAAAACTAAAATTAGTTACTGAACTGTTCAAGTAATTGATTACTAATATACAATAAAAAAATTATGAAAAAAGCTGGCATGCCGGGAGTTACGAGTCCCTTTGATATAAAAGTAAACTCTCCCCTGAAATCAAATGGCATCGGGATACCGCAAACCTCCGCCAAACTCAGCAATCTACCCCCACACAAATAGTACTTATATTACATTCCTGATCCTGATATCTCATAGTGTAATCCCCTGTTGCCAGTATAGAGGTCCAACTTTGGTACATTCTCGTAAAGGTCCTCCACATCAAGCTTTTCGTATAATCCTGCTTGATACGAACGAACGAACAAACAAATCGAAAAAACAACCTCCTTGTCAGAGACAATGAGGTCGAAGGATGAAGAGGCTGAAGGATGAAGAGGTTGAAGGATAAAGAAGTTGAAGGATGATGAAGAGGTTGAAGGATGATGAAGAGGTTGAAGGATGATGAAGAGGTTGAAGGATGAAGAGGTTGAAGGATAAAGAGGTTGAAGGGCAAAGAAGTTGAAGGATAAAGAGGTTGGAGGATAAAGAATTTGAAGGATAAAGAGGTTGAAGGATGAAGAGGTTGAAGGATGATGAAGAGGTTGAGAGGCGTTTAAAACAGCAAGACGACGTGACCGTCAATTTCACCAAAACATTTCCTGTTCATAATCTCCATCTTGACAGGGACTCTGCCTGTTATGGGACCGAATACAATCAAAACAGGAACAGAACCTGTCCAATAAACGCCATGTCTCCTTAATTCTCAAGTCTTTCCTCATTCTCAAATCCTCTCTCAGACAATAACAGATATCCCTTCATCCCAGATTCGCAATGATATGAAACTACCCAAAACCATAAAAAAAGGTTTAATTACTAATTTGCATAAATTCTAGACTCATCATACAGTAAAATAAGGCCTTCCAACACTAGATGGCTTAAAACGAGAATCATTTAAAATTATCCAAATTCAAAGAGATAAGAGGTGGTGTAGTCACATACTCTATTCAATATACTCGAGAATTATATTTAACAATACCATTGGACCCCCAATTTGGCATCGTGCTTAAGAAGTGTTGCACAAGCTAAAATTGTCCAGCAACCATAGGCTGAAATTTTTTTTATTTTATTTTATTCCTTCCAGTCTCCCTATTTCTGGCTCTGTGTCGCTGATATGCTTATCGAATTGAGTATAGAACTGAATACAGAATTTAGGCCAAAGGCCAAGCACTGGAACCTATGAGGACATTCAGCTCTGAAACGGAAATCGGCAGTAAAAGGTTTGAAAGGTGTAATAGGAGGAAAACCTCGCAGTTGCACTATAAATCAATTGTTGGGAGTGGGGGAAAGTAAGACTGAATTAAGAGAATATGAGAGGTGGTACAGTAAAAGGAACGAAAAAGGTTGCAGCTAGGGGCCGAAGGCACGCTGCAAAGATCTTTAAGTAATGCCTACAGTGCACCGCATGAGGTGCACTGACGGCACTAACCCCCTACGGGAGATATGCTATCGTGGCCTCTTACATCAAACACTAAAAGCTTTTAGCACCTTTTGTCATATATTTTTCTTTCTCTCCCTTGGTTATTTTCCTTCCCAGCTGTCAATCTTATTTAATTTTATCTCGTTCTAATTTTCACCAACAATTATCAACAGATTCTTCCACAAGAACTACGAGTCTGAAAAAGATTCAGTTGTTACCAGTGAAAAGAGACTTTTATTTTGAGAGAGAGAGAGAGAGAGAGAGAGAGAGAGAGAGAGAGAGAGAGAGTTATTTTCTCTCCAGTAAAAAAGTTGTTGCAATGTCATCAATACTCTCTCAGGCAAGAGAGCTCTTTATGAAAGTATACTCGAGACAAACATCAAATAGGCACTTGTTATGTGGCACCTACTTTCCCAAATTTTTTAATTGTCATTAATGACTCACATACACCACGCGGAAAAAAAATATATATACAGTATGTATATATATATATATATATATATATATATATATATATATATATATATATATATATATATACATATATATATATACACATACACATATATATATATATATATATATATATATATATATATATATATATTATATTTATATGTATATATATTATATATACATATAGTGTATGTGTGTATATATATATATATATGTATATATATATATATATATATATATATATATATATATATATATATAGTTTTATATGTAATTATATTATATATATAACATATGTGTGTGCGCTCACGTCACAATTCACAGCTTGATTCCAGGCTGAAGCAATCTTTCGCTTGCGTCATATTCGCCAACGACTATTTATAGATTCAAAATGAAAGGTTACTCCGCTACTATTAGACTGGGGGAGTATCAGTCACTCCGCCTGCGATAGAAAATCAACCCTGAAATTCTTTGTCGTGTGTGTGTGTTTTTGTGTGTGAGTGTGTGTGTGTGCGTGCGCGTTAGCGGGGGGGGGGAGGCGGGGTGGGCTGCGCAAGCTGGCTTGCTGATACAAGTCTATAATGTATGATATTAGCCGCTTCGTCCGGTACATACCGGTTGATTGAGTCATGTTTGCGTATATCAGGAAGTTTCCAGAGTTATTGATCTTGGGCTTGACACAGCCAAAGCCAATTGTAGACAATAAAATATACGTAAATGCACCACAAGGAAAATCGCATGTCGGTGAGATTACAATCAACGTTATATTATACACACACACACACACACACGCACGAACATATATTGTATATATGTATATATATATATATATATATATATATATATATATATATATATATATATATATATATATATATATATATATATATATATATATATATATATATATATATATATATATATATATATATAATGTATATATATGTATATATATATATATATATATATATATATATATATATAATATATATATATATATATATATATATATATATATATATATATAATATATATATATATATATATATATATATTACATACACATATAATGATCAGCAGACCATGAGGAATGTAAATTTTAATATATTTATTGTGAATTAGATGACTGATGCCTTGATACTTTTCAACACTGAGTCCTTTTCCTTAGCTGGTGGGTAGCCTTAGAAAGAAAGAAACAAGACTTGTCACCCACTGCCACATTCTTACCGTAATCCCTGGACTGTGTATGAAAACCCGGTGGGGAAAACTTCAACACTTCTGGTTGATAAACTTACACAGAAGACTCATAAGCAGGGAGTCTAACTCCACTGCACAGTCAAGTGACTCATTTACCTCCGTCTACCATGCACTATCTCGCCTCCTGGATATCGATGACCTCCTATTCCAGTGGAGCTCTCACATTCCAACAATCCAGTACTTTCTAGGTATTCCTACGCTACACCCTCCCGATACATTCTGGTTATCCTCTTTTCACCGACCCATCGTCTTCCATTCTTTCCACATGGCCAACCATCTCAAAACACAGACTGATTTTTTTTATCCTCCTATGACAGCTTTTTTTTTTTTTTACCACATCTATTTATCTCAGCAATTCTCATCCTTTCAATTCATCGAATAACTGCGTGTGGAACTAAAACAATAATTTCCTTGAAAAAATGCAACATTTTTTTTATTGTTCATCTGTATTTAAAATCCATACCGTTCTTACCAAAGCCAGATTTGACCCAAAAACCAAAAACATACTGTGGAACATAGCAGAGGCCCCAGGAATGAATTAAAAGGAGAATGTACCGAGAGAGCTTTCGT
Source organism: Macrobrachium rosenbergii (assembly GCF_040412425.1). NCBI lineage: Eukaryota > Metazoa > Arthropoda > Malacostraca > Decapoda > Palaemonidae > Macrobrachium > Macrobrachium rosenbergii. Next base: position 13,362,780 of record NC_089786.1, on the reverse strand, counting down.
GTTCATTCAGCACATTTTCTAGGTACGATGGTAAAAGCACTAAAAGCGAGTTAAAAAATAAACATACAAGCTGCAAAAAAATTACAACAATAGTTGAAGTCACGGGAACGAGTTAAAACCAGTACAAAGGTGGAGACCAGCTCAACAGGTGATTTTTCAGAAAGTAGACTGGATACCTCGTTAACAATTTATGTTGACTTAGTACTCACTTCTAATGTTGTTTCCATCATGCCCAGGGAATGTGTTTTAAGAAAACGACAGCGCTTGGTACATTGTTCTTCTATTTCATTCCTGTGCCCTAGCTATGTTTATTGCCACATGCTATTAAGTGACACAGGAGCGTGCTATGGGACTTGACCTTACACTGACAATTTTCTTCTCTTCCGAGTCTTAAGTCTACACCCAGTTAAATTTTGTGTTTTATCTAGTCTATGCACAAATCTTCTCTGTTCAAACCATCTTCCAAGACATTTACTTCCAAGTCCTCCTTGATTTTTATTTATTCTCATAAACTTGCTCTTTCTCATATTCATTTCAAATTTTCTCCTTTTACATAAATTTGGTTTTTTCCATTAGTTTCTGGACATTGTCGTCAGTATACCAACTCACAACCTTATACCTTCATCTAGATAAATGTCCTTTGTTTCTTACATCATTTCAACCTTAAAGATATTAAAGAGTCCTGGAGATACAACCCATCCTAGGCAACGGCCAACTTTTAAATTTTACCAATCACTGCCATCAACATATTCTAACACAATATTTGCGTTCTTCGTAAAGCAGTGTCTAAGTCTATTTTTGCCGTTTCCATCTCTTTTCCCTTCACACTTGAACTTCTCACAAAACTGGATCATACTGAACACTGATTGCAACACTTTCCTCTATATCTAAATCCACACTGCTCTTTTCCTGTCAATCCGTTTGTCGTCTGTCACACTTTCTAAAAATAGTAATCATACTCCCTACTGGCATGCTACTGCAATCGCCTCTAACCACTTTTACCTTTATACTTATGAACTCTTATTCCCCTCACCCATTCCTCTGGGTCCTTTCCACCGTCCAAACATTCCTTGTACACCCTGGTTAGCTATTCAATTAAGCTTTCTCAACTACGAGTATAATGCATAACCTGACTAGTAACCTCATTAACTCCAAGTCCAATTCCATTCCAACTTCTTAGCTGCCCTCCTTCGGACAGCTCCTCGCAATTTGCATATTTTATTCTGAGGTCAATATGATCCATTAACTTTTCATTCTGCATTAATTTACTGGGGAACAAATTCCTTTTCAACTCCATAGTAGTTGTTTAGATTCGACCCGATTTTTAAAATTATTCTCTCTCTCTCTCTCTCTCTCTCTGGCTAGCTTATCCATCGCCAAGTACATCAGTGCTCATTCTTCTCTTCTGTTATGTAACTGCAGCTCAGACTCTTTCACTAACCCTTTGGTGTCTCCAAACAATGCCTTTGTTACATCTTCCTATTTCTTGCATTCATACTCACTGCCCACGAATGATGTGCTTTCATTCATCAAATCTGAATACTCTCAATATTGTTTAATATACTTTCTACCACTTAAATGTCTGTAACCCAAGCCCATTTATCCATGCTTTTATGAAGCATACATACATAAATACATACATATATACATACATACATACAGTGTATATATATATATATATATATATATATATATAATATGTTTAGTTTGTCAGTTTTACATTACGTCTTTATATTTTCAAATATGAAGCCAAATTAACCCATTAATATCGAATACACTGCAACTTGGAAAAACCTGCACCCTACGAGAAATATGTGATGCTTCCTTCCACGCTCCCCATGAGTAAAATTGACAAACTATACACAGATCGTACTCAGCTTTCAAGGTGAAAACTGGAAATGCTGATTAGGTAAAAACCGAATTGAACAGGGAAACATTATGTATTCTCTATATCAATTAATATCACTCCTGATGGTTGAATGGTTATGGTCAATGGCCCCCGGCCTTCCACAACTCGAAAAAGTACAGGGACGAATTCTCGCCAGGTATGACTAATCATATATAATTCCACTTGGATGTCAGTTATTCCGAAGGCAAGGCGAATTCGATATTGACGGGTCATTTGTCGATGTTCATGCGTTATTTTTAGCTATTTATTACTTAGGAAGATTAATGATGTTTACGCGGAGTTAGCATTCATTTTTTTTTACCGTGGAGACTTCATATTTTCTTCTAAAGTAAACGTAAGTGAGGCTAACACCTTAAAAGATTACCATAAAGACGTATGGCCATTTTTGCAAAGAGTACACCGTGAAAAGAAAAATTATGCATAATCTTTCCATACATCTCAAAATGTCAAATAGTACATAATGATACATGGTATTTCAACGAAGATAATTACGTTTTGGTGACACACACATTCAAGTTATCATTCGTCAGTTTCTATAATGACGTTATTACGCAATTATGAATGTCAGCTTCCCTCACGGGTTTGGAGTTCTCCTTTATTTTTTCGCATTCTAATTCTTGACATAAAGAAGGGGGTATAAATTCTTGTAATACTCTATTAGCTTTAGATGATTTCAAAATTTTTATTTTGGCTTTAGTTTTTTACAATATATATATATATATATATATATATATATATATATATATATATATATATATATATATATATATATAATCAGTAAGCTACAAACGTCCTTTAATATCCAATTCACTCTACCTCGGAAATAATATATTTTCATATATGTTACCGAAGGGGAATTTTTTAGTTGATAATAGGTTCCCGTGGGTCCGTGGACTCAGGACTACAGTGGACCAGCAAAGGCCACAAGATACTCCAGGACTCCCCGTCGGACGTTTTAAATCGATAAGGCCAGCAAGTTGACCGTGGGTATAAGACTTGGATATCACCGTGATTCATATACAATCATATACAAACAAATATATATATATATATATATATATATATATATATATATATATATATATATATTATATATATATATATATATATATATATTTTATATATGTTACCGAGGGGAATTTTTTAGTTGATAATATATATTATATAAATATAGGTATTTATATATATATACAAATATATATTATATATATATATATATATATATATATATATATATATATATTATAATTATACATCTCAGTCTTGTCTTTCTTACATTTTGCAATTAAAAGGAATTCAATTTTGTTTAATCTTGCACACCAAATTTATGGCTTTTTACGCTTGTTCTGTATGACTGTGCTTTTATGAATAATAATAATAATAATAATAATAATAATAATAATAATAATAATAATAATAGTTTCTGTGTTCTTTGCCTTTTTAGCTTTTCATTTCATTTCACCTAAAAAGTTAGTTACCTGCCGTATGTAATTTCACGTTTTATGATCGAAATTAATTTTTTTCATACAAAGCTACATTTTCTTTAATCCAATATCATGCTACCTGCGTTATCCTATATAATGACACTTCTGTCCATTACTACGTAAAGCTACTAGTTTTCTCGTGTAATTCACTTTTTACTACATTCTTATGTAACGTCACCTTTTTTTTTTTTTACCTTGTGTAATATTTCTTTTCATTTTTCTAATACTGTTTTTCATTTGTGTTATCTAACTCTATTTTATTCCTAAGATTTCTAAAGGAATGCTACTTTTCTGCGTTATCGTATGGTGTTACTCAGAGTCGTATATAGAGAGCTCTGGTGTTACTTTTTGTGTCAGCTCATGTAAGGTTCCTTGGATGCGTTCTTATGCAACGCTGCTGCTTGTGCTATGTAATGCTACTTTTTCCACACTCTCGTGCGATGTTCTTCTAAGGCATCTCACGTCATGCTAATTTTCTTGCGTTATCTCACGAAATGCGATCTTTATGAGTTGCCTCATGCAAGGACAATTTTTCCGTCGTATGTCATATATTTCTATTCTTTGTACTTTGGTAATGGTGTTACTTGTCTAATCTTCACATAAAATGCTCACCTGCAATGTTATTTTCTTTTCATCTTATATATATTTTTTTCTAGTTTTTGTGTCCTTATAGGAAACTACTTCATTACTATCAAAAAACTATTGATTAGCGATTGCCTTTTCGCAATAGTCTGTAATGTCTCTTTTTCTTTACTGGGATAATCTCAAGGACTGGTATGTTCTGAGCTGCTAATGTTCTAGTGTCCTCGTTTATTGGAGCAAGTAGCGGAATGTCACGACTTTCTTTATCACATTTGCAACTGCTTCTGTGCCTGCAATGAACGCTCATCGTCTTGGCGTCTCTCCTACTCATTTCAATCTTATTTACTACACACATCCTACTCATATAATTCATCCTATCAAATTCCACCTTTTTCATTCATTTGCAATCAGCACCCAAACATCACGCTCTTACCACCTCGAAGCGACATTTCATTTGTAATGCCATTCACTCCTGGTGCATTTCAGTTTTACAGCTGTCAGTTACCTTCAATTAAATTCTCAATGTTCATTTCCATAAACTCAAAATTATATTAACATCAAACAATCTTGCGTCATTTGGACCTGCCTCTCTTCTGTCCTCCGTCTTATATCAACACCAAACAATTTTGCACTATTTAGGTCATGGGTTCTCAACTTGGGGGCCATGACAAGATTTATAGGGGCCACAGCAGAATGTTACAAATTATACATTTCAAAGCATTGTTAGAAATCAGAACTTATATAAAATGTACCACTCTGTTCTGGCAGAAGAATTTTTTTTTTTTTTTTTTTTTAGTCTTTTGTAGTGTAGTGATTTATCTTAAGGCATTAAGCATACCACAGAAATCCATCAACTAAGAGTATAACTGTCAAGTCTGTAATAAATTTAGTTCTTACAAGGCAAAGGTGTTTTCTTCATCAACATTTTATTTATTTATTTATTTTATACTTTTTGCCCTTTTTTTTTTTTTACTGGTGGGGGGGGGATCGAATTTTGGAGAAAAATGAAAGGGAGCCACAAGAAGGTTAAAAATTCATGAAGGGAGTAAAGAAGTGAAAAAGGTTGAGATCCAGTGATTTAGGTGCTTACCAGACAACTTTCCTGAATATTCCATCGACTCAGGTCGAATTGGGTGGTCGATCACTTCTCTCATTTTGAAATAATTTTCTCAATCTTTTTCCTACATGTACCTTCATTTTGTAAAACTTATTCTCTTTAAAGTATTTGGTTAGATTAATTCTCTCTCTCTCTCTCTCTCTCTCTCTCTCTCTCTCTCTCTCTTTACCTTATTTATGCTTTCCTTTCTGGTTACAAAAATCTACGGAGTCCTCTAACTGGACTTCGAATAATGTCTTATAGTATCCTCTAATTTGACGTGGACTTCTTGGATTGGGTAATGACACTGAAAGAACACGAGCTCTTTTACTGGGGCCACAGGCAGCATATTAGCATTTATAATATATATATATATAATATATATATATATATATATATATATATATATATATATATATATATATATATATATATACATAAACACATACATACATACAACCAATTTTACTGATACAGGCAGTATATTAGCATTTATAATAAATAATATTCTTGCCATTGCATGGTATGACATCCCAAAAGGCCGCAGTACATACATACATACATACATACATATATATATATATATATATATATATATATATATATATATATATATATACATACATACATACACACACATACAGTCTTGTTGTTCCATTCCAAGTTTCGTCTAAAATGGATTTATTCCAATTTTTTCAGTAGCAGTATTTATTTTCATCCTAAACATCTATCCTATTTGCCGTGTCCTTTTTCCCGTTTCTTGTATTTTTATCTTTATATCACTACTTTTTTCTACTTTGATAACCTCTTGTCACATCTAGACTTTAAGACTTAAATAATAATAATAATAATAATAATAATAATAATAATAATAATAATAATAATAATAATAATAATAATAATAATAATAATAATCTACGGATGCTCATCCCAGGTTTCGGTTACCTGCTTTAATGGTTTGAATGAAGAATTTCTGCTGTAAGAAATACGCCGTTTTATCCATCGAAATATAAACACTGGCCAGTTATTGACAAATCGGGATGTGCAAGAACAACGAATTATTAGAAGATTTAAGAAAACTCAGTATAAAATCAATTCGCAAAATGCAGGCATTTTATTCAACAGAACTTGCCTCAATGAGGGTCTTCTTCCTTCGGATAATATAATAGTAATAATACCAATAGCTATTCATGAGACATAATCACATCTCAGCCGTGAAGGTCGAACAACCTTCACTGAGAAGGGTGACAACTATTACAGGACCACTCTGCGTGTCCCTTGCGACAGTTCGTGTTAATTAGCCTCAGGTTACCGGTGATTTTCCAATAAGGGCTGAGATTAGATTTCACCTTACACGCAAAGCCAGTTTCTAGTTGCAACAACTTTATCACTGTAATTAATATCTCTTACGACGCGTGAGCTGGTAATATTGAGAATTCCTTCATTAAATATTCAAAATTAATCTTTCGCCATTTAAAATTTTCTGTGAGACTAGTATAATGACCTCATTATATGATGAAGGGTTCTTCTGACATATGACCTAATTGCATCTGAATTTAATGGTAATACTTTTATTATAAAAGTATATATATATATATATATATATATATATATATATATATATATATATATATATATATATATATATATATATATATATATATATATATATATATATATATATATATAGTTTATTTATACATATATATATATATATATATATATATATATATATATATATATATATATAAAAGTTTATTTATGTATGTATATATATGTACGTATGTATATATATATATATATTTTTTTATTATAAAATCAGTCCATGATTCATTCTGTTAAGATTAAATTTTTAAACAAGATTGCATACTGGATGACAATCATAGTCTGCCATATATTCCATGTTTTAAAAAAACAAAAATATGGGAACTCGTAAAGTTTTGAGTGAGTGTACAATTAGTCCATCGATAGAAAGCTAACCAACCTTCCCTCCGAGTAAGAGACTTACTGTTCATAATATATTATATAAATGCTTGGTTTCAGGAACACAATAACACTCACTTAATCATTGTAATGGAAAGAGTAGAAAGCTAACAGTTTTGAGTTCGTATCTAAACAAGAAATGATACCGATAGATGGCAACACTGGTTACATAACGAATTCTCAAGGTTACAAACTCACTTTATTTAACTGAGCGAACGAAACGTTAAAAAAAGAACCGAAAATTTTTAAAAATTTTTGTGATAAATATCGCAAGACGTTATTCGACGACCTTTATTTAGACACAAGGATTTTAGAGTTAATGTAAAAGTAATTTGGCATACACACAGTTCCCTCTCCAGTGATAAAATAACTACGCTATGAAACTGACCATTTTGACGGAGCTGACTTCTGATTTCAATCTTAGTCTGCTCAACCGTCAATGAAATCTCATATACAGCGATCTCTAAACTACCGCCATGGTGAAATCCCTTCCAGAAGAAAAGTTGGAAAACAAAAGCCGCATTATGGGCCACCAAGTGTGACAGTCTTTAAAAAGTAGTTGGAATTCTAGGACTGCAATGAAGTTCTGAAAGGTGGTCACAGGCTTTAGTATTTTCCTTAAAAACTAAGTTGAACTCTGAGCGGTCGAAACAACGGCACACGAACATACGGCCCAGTTCTCCTTTTAATCTTTTTACTGCTCAGTTATCCTCATTGTTAATGCTTTTTCCCTTTCATTTCTAAAATCATTCTGCAATCCATTTGGCGATGATATGGTTGGTCTCCAGGAAGTCTCAATCCATTTGGTGATGATATGGTTGGTCACCAGGAAGTCTCAATCCATTTGGCGATGATATGGTTGGTCACCAGGAAGTCTCAAGCCTACAGGTTATACACTTGTATGACTTCATGGGGGATTACGACAGGAATTATATCACTCACGGTAGCACCTTGCATGACTGGACACGCCTACTGAAAATTGCCATTTCCTAACTAATACGAAAGACTGGAGAATGCGAATCCATAAAATTATTCCATATGATTATTTGAGCTTTAATGAAATTACTTTTGTATAACTTCAGTAACATGCATCTATTTGATTAAGTGGGTTACATTCTTTACATTAATGAGTTTGAGCCATCGATTGATTGACTGACTGATGACAGTACAAATCTAAAACCTTGACTTTGAAAGTAGTATCGAATCTGGCTGGAACTGACCTTGGGACTCCGATTCTGTCGAAGACTCCACTAGTGTGCTGAGTTATCACCCTTATTGGGAATTACCAAGGCAGCCACGTATGTATGTATGTATGTATGTATGTATGTATGTATGTATGTATGTATGTATATATGTATGTATGTATATATATATATATATATATATATCACGGATTTGATGAACTGTATCGATACGGCTGGGCCTGCTACACTTAGCTAAAATCGTCTCTCCACATTTCTGGCATGATCAATGACTGACATTCTTAGCAGTACAGACATGATACCCTGGTTTCAACTACTCCACGAAAAGTGTCAAGAGCAAAAACAAAAGAATCTCTCTTTTCTTAGTCGAACTTCAAAGGGCTTTGACACCTGAATGTCCAGGTAAGTTGATGGTCATCCGTAGGCGCGTTCCACATTTGGATATCTGCTTAATTGGTCTCTGAGTCTTATGAAATTAAAATTTACTTAAAGTTGCATGCTTGAGCCTGGCATCTTTCACATTTTTCTCCGCTATTCTTCTTGCTGGTAATGGCCCTGCTAAGGGTGTTAGGTTTTATTCAAATACAGGTTTGTATGAAAAGTACGATGATGATGCTATATTCCTACTATAGACAAAAAAAAGTACGTCTACCCTCGGATGATGATGCTATATTCTCATTATAAATAAAAAAAGGTACATCTACCCTCGACTGATGATGCTATATTCCCTATATAAATACAAAAAATGCATCTAGCCTCGGCTGATGATGCTACGTTCCCTCTATAAACACAAAAAGTGCATTTAGCCTCGGCCGATGATGCTATATTCTCACAATAAATAAAAAAAAAAAGTGCATCTAGCCTCGACCGGGGAAAAACAAAAAGGGAACGACGAGGGGAAATTAATAAGAGATTTAACCAATAAAGAAACCGACAGACACTGTTTGTGAAAGGTGGTTTCATAAGCCAGGTAATGAGGAACCAAGACTTAGAAGGCCGGAGTTCACACCATTTTACTCTTGGACCAACTAAAACGAAAAGTTGCCCCAAGAACACCACAAATCACATCAAATCGAGCTGAGTAATTCACGTCACTCGACTATACAGGAGTCTGCCATCACGCGATCTGCTCCTAAATAGCTCCAAAAAATGTAATCGATGGCGGTCGAAGCAGATGTCAACCAGCTGTCAAGGAACACTAGACAGTTACAAAGACACGTAATTTATCAAGTGTTTATACTTTCACGATTATTATTTTTCTCATCATTATCATTACTATCATTTAAAAATAACGATAACAAATATATAAACAAGCCATCAAGGCCATCAGCTTGGCAAACAAGCACCTACTGAATAGAATGTCATAAAAAAATGGACAAATATCAAATAGAGATAATTCATCACAACAGGCATGGCGCGTAACAAAGCATTATTACAACTTTACATTCTTCTAACCTCAAGAGTATAAATATCAATAGTACAGAATGAAAAGCAGTTCCTCAGTTTCAGTAAAAAGGAGAGAGACTTGAGTAGTAAGCAGTGAATCAACAATAGTTATTTTTCATTTATGAATTTATAAATTTATAAATAAAGACGAATAGAGATGAAAATAAAAATAGTCTCAAACTGTTATCATGTCTCTCATGATAACAAAATTCTAACTGACAGGGATGACACAAAGCCAATAATTGATTGATTTATTGCCGTGAACTAACGTCACAAAGCAGGCTAAACTGGTGACAGAAATTAAGTTATTCAGGTTCTCAGTGGCGGGTTATCGCTGTATTGGACAGGCGCAGCTTCGATTGTATACAAAAATAAAAAAAACATATCTGATTCCTGATACAAAGTTTGTCGGCAAGTTGCAAATAGAAGCCGGAAAACGTGCTCATGACACACTGCCTTTACACACACACACACACACACACACACACACACACACACACACACATACACATATATATATATATATATATATATATATATATATATATATATATATATATATATATATATATATATATATATATACACATACATATAGTATATGGTGTAAGCATGGGGTCCAGTATGGAACCATCTTTGGCAAATGCGTTTATATGTTTTATGGAGAACAGATGGTTAGACGATTGTCCTTTAGATTTTAAGCCCTTACTGTACAGGATATCTTCTTCATTTTTAAGAGTCGTGACCAGATTCCTCGTTTTTTGGAGTACCTTAATAGTAAGCATATTAATACTGTATAGAATTTATTTGTGAAATCGACGACAATCATACGCTTGCTTTTCTGGATATTCAGGTAAAAAATCTTGATAATAACTTTCACACCTCAGTCTTTAGAAAGCGTACTTTCACGGGTCTAATGTCTAAATTTCAATCAGCTACATCTTTAATATACAAGATAAATATGATACTGACGCTAGTAACCAGAGCATATAAAATTTGTTCTTGCTTTTTGAATTTGCATGAAGAATTGGAATTTCTAAGGTCACTTTTAAAAAATAACGACTATCCATTGAATTACGTAAATACATATACTGGTAAAGAGCTTTCGAAATTATATGTAAACAAACAACCAGAAACTACCGCTGATGTAAAGAAACCTGTTATTTATTTATCTTTAACTTTTACTGGAACTCATGGTTACGATTTAAAAAAGCAATTAATTTCTATTTTGTCTTTTGGTTACCCTCAGCTAGATATCAAAATATATTTCACTTTGCAAAATAAATTAGGTAATTTCTTTAAAATTAAAGACCCCATACCAACAAGCCTTCGGTCCAATCTGATCTATAAATGGCAGTGTGGTGGTTGTGATGCTTCTTACGTTGGAAAAACTACCAGATCAGCTTGGATGAGATGGTTTGAACACCTAGGTAAGTCATATCGTACAGGCAATTATCTTTCAAGGCCTAGTTACAGTGCAATTAGAGAGCACAGCGAGGAGAATGGTTACCCTTTACATATTGATGTTTTTTTTTTTTTTTTAACCACTGCTCAGTTTGCTACAGTAGACCTCGACATTTTAGAAGTTCTATACACCATCAAGATAAAGCCTTCTTTGGCTAGAAATGTGGCTGTAACCTCAATTTCGTGTTTTTAGTCTACGTTTGATTAGTATGTTTAGTGTGCCTTTGTACCAGTCCTTTTTTGTGACCTAAATTTTGTATTTTGCTTTATTTTAATTTATTCATCAATTTATTTTGATTAGCCATCTTTTAAACGTACTCTTATAATTTTTATAGTAATTTTGCTGTGTTTTGAATTTTATTATAAAAATTGTAATGTCGTCATTTTAATTTTGTAGGTTGATAAAGAGTGAGAGTACTGCTCGAAACATGTCCCAATAAAGTTGTGTGAAATGCTGTTCGGGATTTTGGCTTTGATTGGTGTCCTTACTGATATGCAAATGGTGCTTCCCTGCTGGTGTATCCATTGCTATACATATATATATATATATATATATATATATATATATATATATATATATATATATATATATATATATATATATATATATATATATATATATACATATATACATGTGTGTGTAGATTATATATACATATATATATGTATATATAGATGTATATATATAATATATATATAGATATATATATATTTGCATATATATTACACACATAACATTTGTATGTATATAATATAAATATAGCAATTTATTTCCTTGCATACGTCAAATTCAAGCCAGTAAATAGTAAATACTAGATAGTCAGAAAAATATATAAATAAATGCAATAACTTGACCACTATGTCACTCTTACACAAACACACACACACACACACACACACACTCAGACACACCTCAGATACATCGCTAAACCCTACATACCCTGGAGGCACTCCAGAGACACTTCGCCACCTCTCAGGATTGAATTATCATCACAGGGGGTAACAAAAAGCCATAAGAGAAAGACCCTCTCTCAGCAACGCCTTCCGGTCCGTTATTCTATTGATTGTCCGGATTTCGGAATCCTGCAAGTGTTGGGAGTGGTATTATGGCGTGCTTACACGAAGGGGGCTTACCAGTGGATGTCATGGGTTGTTTTGGGGTCATTATCGGACTGTTATTTTCTTGAAGGAAGTCCTCTGGCTGATGTAATAATAATAATGAAGACAATAACGGTAATGAAGACAATGTTATTTATAATCATAATCATTTATAATAGACCCAAAACGATAGATTAAGTATTTTTAACAGACCAAAAAAATAGCTGACAAAAAAAAAAGCAAACAAAAATAAAGTGGAACTAAAAAGAGAGAGAGAGAAGAGAGAGAGAGAGAGAGAGAGAGAGAGAGAGAGAGAGAGAGAGAATGAACACACTTCCACTTTGATTATGATTTATGACATGAGGTGGTTTTTTTGCGCTGTTCTTGAATGTAGAAGATAAACCTTGCATATTTCTTTTAGTCCTCTGAGGGCAAGACACGCAATCTGCTTGTGTTAAGCAAAACTGTAATAATGCTCACAAAGATATTTCCGTGTGAATATAATATTTCAGTTGTTATCGTTATTGCCTTGGTTAGCCATACCGTCATATAAGAGAAGACACTGCAATTATCGAGATTATTATTTTTACAGTTACCTTCGACGGGCTGAAAGCCTCCACAAAACCAAATATTTTTGTTCAGTTTAAATACAATGCTGATGAATCTACCAAATAAATAAGAGAAATTAAAGGTATATACATATATAATATATATATATAATATAATATATATATAATATATAATATATATATATACATATATATTAACTTTATCACATACACAATTGTTCTGTGCATTAGTAGAATTACTAAAAGGACCTCATTCAAACTGGATGGTATCTAACAGAGTTTTTTATTCAGAAAAAGTTACAAGCTTTCTTGGACAAACAGTCCACATTATCAAGTATCCGTAGATACCATCCAGTTTGCATGAGGTCCTTTTGTAAATATACATACATACATATATATATATATATATATATATATATATGTATATATATATATATATATATATGTGTGTGTGTGTGTGTGTGTGTGTGTATGTGTGTGTGTGTGTGTGTGTATTTGTTGTACAATACATTACACTTTTGTAGGAGCCGGGGCAGAAAAGAAGCCCCCCTCCTACCAACAAAAAGGTTGGTAATTGACTTCGTTCCTGGGATGACGTCAGACCCTGTTGTTGAGACGCAGACTCAGGAAAAACCGAGGAAATTAGAAAATTCCATCCAGTGGATGCGAAGATCGATCAAACCAGTTCATTAAAGGGTTTGGAATTTTACGCTGTTTCTGTGGGACAGCCAAGCCTCGGGTCTAGAACAAGTACGAGACAGGAGGAGGCCTCCAGTCAAGAGTAACATCCACAGGGAAAGAAAACAAACTTAATAAACTAATAATGATTATCCACTGATTAGTAACTGTTAAAAAACCCATTACTCATTATTCCCTCTTATGTTCCTCGTTGGAAGGGTCGGTATCATTCTCGGCTAGCACTCTGCTGGGCTCGCGTTCGATTCTCCGGCCGGCCAATGAAGAATTAGAGGAATTTATTTCTGGTGATAGAAATTAATTTCTCGGTATAATGTGGTTCGGATTCCACTATAAGCTGTAGGTCCCGTTGCTATGTAACCAACTGGTTCTTAGCCACGTAAAATAAGTCCAATCCTTCGAGCCGGAATGTATCTCCACAGTCTATTGAATAATGTGAAATATGGAACATCGTTTCTTCCGAGAAGGCTATCCTGGAAAGTTTGGCAATTAATCACACATTTTTTCCCTGGAGATTAGATCACACAATATTTCATTACATAAATTGTACGGAAGATTAGTATGTGGGTATTTTCTCCAGGAGAGGAAGTAACGGAATCCTAACAAAAAAGTGTCACAGAAATCTTAATAAGAAAACCTAGGAAGAAGAATAGAAGAAGGCAGTCCAGAAGTAAGAAGAATATGTCGATGAATTATTAGGGACAATAATGAAAAAATGCGCCAAAGTTTCTTCGGCGTAGAGTTTTCTGTACATCGTATAACCAAGGCCACTGAAAATAGATCGATCTTTCGGTGGTCTCAGTATAATGCTGTATGAGCTGCGGCCCATGAAACTTTAACCACGGCCCGGTGGTGGCATGCCCTATATCATTGCCAGACGCACGATTATGGCTAACTTTAACCTTAAATAAAATAAAAGATACTAAGGCTAGAGAGTTCATTTGGTATGTTTGATGATTTGAGGGTGGATAACTAGCATATCAATTTGCAGCCCTCTAGCCTCAGTAGTTTTTAAGATCTGAGGGCGGACAGAAAAAGTGCGGACGGACAAAGTCGGCACAATAGTTTTCTTTTCAGAAAACTAAAACAAGTACCAAACAGCAAAAAACAAAGAGAGTGAAACAAAGAAAAAAACAAAGTAAACGACAGAATATCGAATAAATCCTACTATTACTACTCAAATTTCCAGACCCAAAATCCACATGTTTATATCTGAGATGATTACAGTCCTAAATCCTGAAAAGTACCCAAATTTCACAAATCCTGATCTGTATTTTAGTGAAATTACGAGGGACTCTGCTGTAATATTTATACGAAAAAATCGACGCAATTTTGTAATATTTTACATAATGAATGGTGAGTTGTCACGATTTTTTTAACGCGGAAATGTGTGTCAGGCTGGGGCCATCTTATTTTTAGAAATCCACAATTTATGTACATGAATGGGAACACTGCAAAGAGCAAGCAAAGAGCCACAACTTTGCATCTTCCAAAGACCCACGTTTTTTCATAGTTACTCACGGTTTCTTCAGCTACACATAATGGCTAATAAATAACTGTCGAGATGATTTTGCTGTCGACAAATCAACTCTGCGCTGAAACCCACCAAAAAGGGATCACTAAAATGAATGTATTCCCTTTGATTCATCCAAAACCATTCATCCGTTCTAAAGATATTTTGTTAATACAGACACAAAAACATGCAGCTATTACATTACAAACTAATTTCCAGGGGTGGAGTCAATAACAAATCTGATATTTCTATCGAACTGGTTTTCAATTTTTAGTCTTCTGTAAAGTAAACTATTAAGCCGGCTTTGTCTGTCCGTCCGCACTTTTTTCTGATCGCCCTCAGATTTTGAAAACTACTGAGGCTAGAGGGCAGCAAATTGGTATGTTGATCATCCACTCTCCAATCATCAAACATACCAAATTGCAGCCCTCTAGCCTCAGTAGTTTTTTAAATTTTATTTAAGATTAAATTTAGCCATAATCGTGCGTCTGGCAACGATATAGGACAGGCCACCACCGGCCCGTGGTTAAAGTTTCATGGGCCGCGGCTCATACAGCATTATATCGAGACCACCGAAAGACAGATCTATTTTCGGTGGCCTTGATTGAGCCGAAGAAACTTCGGCGCATTTTATACTTTTTTTTCTTTTTTAGTAGACACTTGTATTGACAATAATTGCTTTACGACTGGTTTAAGTCCCTGTTGGCCAAACTGGCGATATCCTCGATATCTCCCTTGGGATACAAATATGTCACACATATGGTTCCCAGCACTTACCAAAGATGTTATACTGTAAATTATTACTTCTCGTAACACAGGCGTATTCAATAAGTCATGAAAAATGAGTAATCGTTATTTGCTTGGAAACGTGATCAATGTAAGCAAGGATTTGCTTGTACTCTAAGTGCTGTGTGTTCCTGCCTTTACATTTTAAAATTCTCAACTATTTAATATTAATGTATTTAAATATCGTTTCCTTATTTGTTATTCCTCATCTTCTAATTTTATCCGTAAGTTATCCTAATTCTCTTCAGTTTCGTTTTTTCCACATCTGGCATTCTAATCGTCGGTAGCTCGCTTGTTCCGAAATAATAATAATAATAATAATAATAATAATAATAATAATAATAATAATAATCCACAGTCATATAGTAAATATACAGTATTACTACGTTTATTTTACATAGCAATAAATTTACTATGTAATTGTGGATTTTTATTACACATTGTTTTTCACGAGATTGTGAATTTCTTAATAATAATAATAATAATAATAATAATAATAGTGAAATAGCCAGTGTACGCTCGCAAATATGGATAAAATAGACACTTACGTCATCCACTCCGAAAATGTACGTCCTTAAGTGGAATTTTACACGAATAGCTCGCTGCTACTTTCCAGTACATCTAACCGCAATGACTGTTGCGACAATCACAGGGCAAATTATGTTTGCTTATGTAAATTACAGAGAATTACTCTCCTTACTGTCCTCTTTACTCAGTAAAGTACACCACGGTGCAATCTTATCTTCACTGACACTTCAGTTAATGGGTAAATGACGTAACATTGCATGTACACTAATTGCGTAATGAGGATTAAAGACGCGCCGAGCTGCAGCAATAGCGAGATCATTTGCCAAGTAATTTAGCGTTTCAGAGTCATCAGAAGTTAACGAAGTAAAATTAAATTATTTTCGTTATTTTTATCATTTATCTTGCTATATAAAATGCAATGAGTTGTCATTAGTTTTTTTTTTTAGTTTTCTGTAAAAGAAAACTATTGTGCCGGCTTCCTCTGTCCGTCCGCACTTTTTTCTGTCCGCCCTCAGATCCTAAAAACCACTGAGGCTAGAGGGCTGCAAATTGATATGTTGATCATCGACCCTCCAATAATCAAACATACCAGTTTACGTTAGCCATAATCGTGCTTCTGGCAGCGATATATGCCAGGCCACCACCGGACCATGATTAAAGTTTCATGGATCGCGGCTCATACAGCATTATACCTAGACCACCGAAAGATATATCTATTTTCGGTCGCCTTGATTATATGCTGTAGCAGCTGTATAGAAAACTCGATTGCGCCGAAGACACCTCGGCGCATTTTATACTTGTTGTGTATAACTGTGTATAACGAGTCTGTGAATACCTCTTTCATAAAATTGGACAGGACCAGCCTTACTACTGGTCCCTACAGAAGCACGCAAAACGATGTTGCCTTATTCCGAACTCTGGGATGGTACGTAACGTCTTCAGCACCTTTTGCAAGACTCTAATGACAACCGTCATTTCAAGATGTCTACATAAACAAAGGTCAATAAAAAAAAAAACATATAATTACTGCAAGATGCATCAATAAATAATAAGTTAGGATGATATGGCCAAACTACGCAAGAACGTCAAATAACGATGATTAAGAAACTGAAGTCGTGTAGGAACTAAGAATGAAAAATCAGGCTGGCGAGTAAATAATATAAAAAAACAAAAAAAAACATATAATTATTTCTATACAGCCGCTACAAGTATAATGTCCATCGAAAATAAATGGTCTCGATATAATGTTATGGATGGATCTTTGCCATAACCCGGTGTAAGAACGTCAAATAACGATGATTAACCTTAAATAAAATAAAAACTACTGAGGAAGTCGTGGATGAACTAAGAGCCCTCCATGTAGTTTAAAATCTCAGGACTGCGGACAGACAGACGCACAATAGTTTTTCTTTTACAGAAAATAAAATATGAATGAAAAAAAACAAATAGTTAGAAGGATGCTTAGTAAACTTGAATGAAATTTCAGCACTTCAACAATACATCAAAAATTACAATATTGCGGAGTTTCTTGAACTTGTTAAATGAACGCAATCAGCTAGACCTAGTACGTTATCAAAATGAAGAAAATATTACTGATAAAATTCCATGATTTCAATTAAAACACTATGACAATTTTTACTGAAAGGTGAGATTCAGGTAAAAATTGTATGGGATGGTATGGTGATTAGTTGCCAATCATCACTCAAGATGACATATGCCCGAATGCATAAAAACAAGGGAA
>NC_089786.1:13332183-13342183 GCF_040412425.1 Macrobrachium rosenbergii | reverse complement strand
GACAGAATAAAATGCGGACGGACAGACAAATCCGGCACAATAGTTTTCTTTTACAGAAAACTAAAAAAAAAAAGACGAAGAAAAAATAAGAGTGTGAGCTTAAATCACGAAGGCGATAGACCCGCCTCTTGAAAGAAAGCAGATTATACAAGCCGATAAACGGGAGTATTTGGGGAAAACACTGGGACCCACTGCCGCTCACATCTGACTCAAAATGTCAGTTGCAAGTTTCAACAATGCGTGGGTTTTCATCCCGACTTGAGGTTGGCGTGGGAGGTTGGAATTCAATATGAAAATGCTTAAAAGTTTTTCATGGTATTCTTCATGAAGCCGATTCAGTATCATAATTTCTACTTCCCTTACATATTTTTTTTCAGGAAACAGGGTGTCCGCCATTATATGAGGAGTAATAATTCATAATTCATTGCCTATCATTATTGCCTGCTTATAATTTTATGAGTGTAGTCCGCGTTACCGAACAGAATGATTATTTTTCAATGTCAGCAGAGGGGTGCGATATTTTATTCCACTATTTTTGTTTAAATCCGATTAATACTGAAATGGTTTGGAAAGACACTGCAGTCTATTTTTCGTATTTTATCTCTAAAATTGACTGAGGGATCGTTAAGTTAACACGTATCACACTATTCCGCAGTGCGCCCTAATGGAACGCTGGAACAGCACAAATGATTCTTTGCAATGTGCTCTCAATTGCACCGTATTTGACATCGAGTCTGTTTTACCTATCATGACCACAAATGGGAACACAGCCTTCGTCAAGGGTCTATTTAGAGTCTGTCATTTGCTAATGTTCTGTATATTCATTATAAGTTTGTCAAAATATCCTGGAAAGAATTTAGAGGTTTACTGTTTGCCTATAGATTTCGAGTTTAAAAACCAGAGTTTTGTTTACAAAATACAAGTAAAAAATGCGCAATCGAATTTTCTGTACAACAGCTACAGCATATAATCAAGGTCACCCGAAAATAGATCTATCTTTCGGTGGTCTCTGTATAATGCTGTATGAGCCGCGGCCTGTCCTATATCGTTGACAAAGCACGATTATGGCTAATCTTAACCTTAAATAAATAAAAACTAATGAGGCTAGAGGGCTGCAATTTGGTATGTTTGATGATTGGAAGGTGACTGATCAACATGCCAATTTGCAGCCCTCTAGCCTATGTAGTTTTTAAAATCTGAGGGCGGACAGAAAAAAGTGCGTACGGACAGACAAAGCCGGCACAATAGTTTTCTTTTACAAACAACTAAAAATAAAGCCTGCTTAAAATCAAATATTTGTTTTTATTCTCCATATGTTCGCAAAACTCCATCAACATATTTTGTGATCAAGTCAAATTTTGTAAACTAATATCACCAAGTTAAAAACCAGAAAACAAATCATGTCTAAAATTGAGCAACTCGGCCCAGGAAGATTACATTATAGAAAAAGCGTGAATTATTCAGCAACGTCATTTCATTCCATATTCCACCTCCTACCTCTCGCCTCGGACTTAATTCGATATGCATTCCGAATTCTCCCCCTTGTTACGGTTAGTAAGTTATTCAGAAGCTGCAGGACTATAAATCTAATGAATGTCAATACAACAATCCCTCGCTGCGAAGAAAGACTCATAACAATTCATATTTTCTTGAAGAATCTATATTTCCATATCAGCTAATTATGGCAAGTTCAAGGTTTTACCACTAAGTAGCGAAACAGTAATTCCAGGAATTAACCCAAAAGTGAGACACTGCAGTTCGAGAAATTGCACC
This sequence comes from Macrobrachium rosenbergii, assembly GCF_040412425.1. Taxonomy (NCBI): domain Eukaryota; kingdom Metazoa; phylum Arthropoda; class Malacostraca; order Decapoda; family Palaemonidae; genus Macrobrachium; species Macrobrachium rosenbergii. Next base: position 13,340,410 of record NC_089786.1, on the reverse strand, counting down.
ACGAAGTGCAACAATGGCAGTTCAAGAAATTAACCCGAAGTCGACAACAGCACATCAAACAATTAACAAAAAAAAAAAAAAAACGGCAACAACTATTAAAAGGAAATAACTCAAGTGCAGTTCAAAGAATTAATTCAGAATGTGACAAAAAGTACAACAATGGCAGTTCAAAGAATTAATCCACGACAAAGAAGGTACAAGGAATTAACCGTAAGCTAGTAGAGGAATTAACCAAAATGCGCAAAGGCAGTAGTCCAAAAAAATTAGCCTGAAAAGTGCACCAACGGCAGTTCAAGAAATTTACCCAAAAGAGTGACAACAGCAGTAAGAAAAACAAGCCAGGAAAAGTGAAAAGAATTAACACAAAGCACTCAACAACAGCAGTTCAAAAATAATACTTAAAAAAAGTGGGACAACTGCACTTCAAACAACGAACCAAAAAACTGCAACAACAGCAATTCAGAGCATTAACTATAAAGTGCAATAAAGCCAGTTTAAAGAATTATCCTAAACTGTGCGCCAACGGCTGCTCAAGAAATGAACCCATAAAAATGTGACAACATCAGTTTAAAAAAATAAGGCAGAAAAGTACAAATGGCTACCGTGAAACACGCGACAACAGCAGTTCAAGAAATTAAACCAAAAGTATCACAACGTGAATTAAAAAGAAAAATATCAACCAAAAAAGAGCAAAGAATTAACCCAAAACACGCGACAACGGCAGTTCCAGAAATTAACCACAAAAGTGCGACGACCACAGCTCAACGAACACACCCTAACCTAACCCAAGCTGCAACGCCCCAGCTGACCGAGTAAGAGGAATGGAATGGAACATATTATTTAGGCCAAAGGCCAAGCGCTGGGACCTATGAGGTCATTCAGCGCTGAAACGGAAATCGACAGTAAAACGGTTTGAAAGGTGTAACAAGGAAAGCCTCGCAGTTGCACTATGAAACAATTGTTAGAAGAGGGTGGAAAGGTAAGGTGGAAGAAAGGAAATAGGAGCAGAAGTACAGTAAAAGGAATGAAAGGGGTTGCAGCTAGAGACCGAAGGGACGCTGCAAAACCCTTAAGTAATGCCTGCAGCGCACCGCATGAGGAGCACTGGCGGCACTACCCACCTACGGAGCCGAGAAAGGGGAATCCCCTAGTAATATAACAACATTTGATTAATACTAGCAACCGGATTCACCTGTAGTTAAGAGCACACTACGCTGCCGAGGTTAGTTTCGCAGCTTTACAGCTTGAAACGGAATTTCTGTTATTTTTACTCTCGTTTTATAAAGATTTCCAGTTATTATTTAAGTTCCTTTCATTTTCATGTTCTCCTTCAAGTTACGTTTTCTTTATTTGATTGCGTTCTTCGCGTTTTATGAGAGTATCAATACACGATGAGCCTTTAGTTCACATCTGCATGCATAATTAGGCTTAAGTTCCATAACATGAGTGTTAGCTAAAATGTCCTCAGACGAAAGTGCCCTGGCCAAGTTGGCCTTAAAGGAACTAAGAATAAACAGTAACATGAAATTCAGAATTTCTTAACAAAATGATCTTCAATACTATGAAAAATGAGGAAATCTTCATATGGAATGGAATGGAATATAGAATTTAGGCCGCAGGCCAAACATGGGACCTATAAGGTCATTCAGCGCTGAAACGGAAATTGAGAGTAGGAAAGTTTGAAAGGTGTACCAGGAGGAAAACCTCGCAGTTGCACTATGAAATAACTGCTAGGAAAGGGTGGATAGCAAGATGGAAGAAAGAGAACATGAAAGGAGGTACAGTACAAGGAATGGAAGGGGCTGCAGCTAGGGACGCTGCAAAGAACCTCAAGTAATGCCTACAGTGCACCGCGTGGGGTGCACTGACGGCACTAACCCCCTACGGGAGAGATCTTCATATGGAACAAGCCTGGATGGCCATTAACCTGGAAAACAGTTTCCATAAAAACAGTCGGCTGATACGATGGACGAGAAAACAAAGTAAAGAAAATAAATAAATCGATAGAAGCAAATTCTAAAACACAATATATAAAGATACGAACAGAAACAAAAGTTAGAAATCTAGGACAGTTGTGTATAACCCTTCAAGGTAGTATTAAAGCCTTTCTTTTTGTGCGTCGGAATCAATAACACTGATTGGAAGTTACAACAAAGAGCAGAAAAGAAAGAAAATTACTAACGGAAGGTTTTGCCCGCCATTTAAGGGCAAACTTCCTCTAGTGGCATTTATCCCTGCAATGATACAAAAGTTCAATGGAGGCATTACTAGTTAAGAAAGAATCAGAATGTTAATAAGCCTTCATTTTACTGCGGGATATCGCCCTGAAAACAGATTTTCTGCTGACTTCAACTGTCAGTAATCATTTGTATTTATGACGGCAAATAATTAGTAATCAATTTTCCTTTGACGTCAGAAAAAAGGAAAAAATGAAGTCCCCAAGGAGGCCATGGCTAGGTATACAGTACAATAGAAATCATGAGAACCAAATACTTCAATTAATATGACTCACTCTGCGCAACAGTTTGCTCTCATAGTTCTACTAAAACTCCAGTGAAGAATGGCTCCCACTGTTACGTAATTATATTCAGTGCAAACTGTCAAATATAACCTGACTCGCGTCTCGTTTATGTTTCTACTAACTTCAAACATGAAACTGAATGTAGCTTACATACGCGCACATATGCATACGCATTTACATGCGTATATGACAATGAAATACAGTGGTAAGGACTGCCAGTGCTTTGAATACATATCGTACAAATATCATGCGATGCTCTAATTTCGACTTGGCCTCTTTGCCTACATTCAAATGGTGAGGGAACAAACGTTGTGTATTATGAATGTATACATGCATGTAGCTATTGATCTGTTTATGTATGTATGTGTGTGTATGTATGTATGTGTGTGCATGTGTGTACGTGTGTTTTATTTATATATATATATATATATATATATATATATATATATATTTATAAGAATTCTGCTGTTCGCCCTCTCTGCATTATCTTAGCAGGGATATCATTCAAACAAAGACAGGAAAGCATATCTGTCGATGCTAAAAGAACTCGGGTGAGGGAAGGTAGGCTGTGTTTTCAAAAAAGTAACCATCCTTAGTAGCAGATAGGTTAGCATTAGGGACCTTACCCACAGAGAGGGTTTTCACCAAGTCACCTCTAGTGAAGGGGGTCTTAAGCTTCCTTTTTCCCTGTTCTATGCATTCAGCAATGTTTTGTCAATTTTTCAGACTGCCGGAGGTCACATACAAGCGTTGCTGATGAGGAGAAGAGCGCTCTGACCTGACCTGACCTGACGCCAGCAGAGAGGGACCAACCTTCAGACCAGAGAGAACCATAGAGAGGGCCGACTTCCTATGTGCTGCATTGTAATTGGCTGAGCGCCGGCAGCCATTTTGATTGTGTGTAACTGGAGGTTGCTAAAGATGCATCATTCCGTCACTACAGCCGAGTCTACACCAAATTATCTCTCCATGGATCATTTACACTACACGGGCCACATCAAGACAACCTCTGGATCAAAAGGAACAGTGTTCTGCCATTAACTGTACAAAGTATACAAAAACAAACAAAGAAGTGGCCTTCTACTCTTTTCCAAAGGACAACACGAGGTGAGCACATTAGTGTGTCAGCCCATCTGCTTGTAAGCAGCTTGTTTACTGCTATGTACTATTCATTACTGTTCTCAAAGTGTACAGTTTATGAAGCAATTGTATGTTACAATGAGACTTTATTCTTGAAAATGAAGAATAAAGCATCCAAAGAAAAGAAATTACGTAAAAACAGAAAACTGTTGAAAATTTCCCATAAATGAATTCATACTAGTCCAATGAGTATTTTGTTAACAGGTCCTCACACTGACAAATAAGTATAGCCCTGTCTAGCTCGATTAAGCTTGGTGTGTGTTAACGCTTTTGGTGGTGGACTGGTGGTGATTTTAATGCTAAACAATGTGTGCTACGTGTATTGTTGATGCCTTTGGTGGTGGTACGTGATTAGTAATTTAATACTACCTATTTCCAATAGGTTGTGCACAGGCATAGCATTTTGCGCATATTTTGCTAAGGCTTGGTATTTGCAAAGGCTTGACATTTTGCTAGCATGTTCTTCTCCTAGGGCCTATTATATCTGCCATCATTTAATGACATTGAAGTACAATAATTACTTTTCCAGATGCAGTCCTTTCACAGGTAATTTTACGTAGCCTAAATGTTTGAAAATATGTATTATTTTATTTTACAGAACTTTGAATAAAATTGTTTAAATATTTTTCCAAGGGCTATTTTTATTTCATTTTACAGAACTTTGAATAAAACTGTTTAAACATTTATGGGCTATTTTTGTTTATAAATATACCACATACATGTCTGTAAGAATATCTGAGAAGAATAAAATTTTTATCCCACTAAGGAATTACCTAAATAGGTATTATTTGTAGCAAAGTCTGTTCTGCTGATCTAGTCACATTTGGCTGTGATGTATCTGAGTGGTCCTCTTACTGTTGCATGCTTATATAGGCCTATTTGTACCCTTATTTTCTGATATACGTCCATAAAATGAACAATCATAACAGCTATCAAATAAATAAACATTGGCAGTTTGTTGTGTTCCAGCAAAAAGACAAACTGTTGGCCCTACAGTGGGTTGCAGTGCACTCACAGCATGTTCGTTTACAAAACGTTGCTGTCACTGCAGCTCCAGTTACACACAATCAAAATGGCGGCCAATATTACGCTGCACATAGGAAGTCGGCCCCCTCTATGGTTCTCTCTGCTTCAGACGAAGAGCATGCGCCATGCTCAGGTTGACTTTGTCCTTTGTTCTTTCTCCTGTCTGTTTTTTTTTACTAAGTGAATCGACGATACGAGTTGTTCGAGAATTCCGATCGTCAATTGCAGTGCACAGGCGGCCTACGTAAATGGAAGTCTGGAATTGACAAGTATTGCTGATTGCTGGTAACTCTTCCTCTGTACTTATTTTTTTCATTTTTTCCCCTTCTGCTACCATTTACTTGAGAACCTGATATAACTGTATTTCTTTTATAAAGTCTAGTATATGAATAATGATCATTGCCTATTGAAATTGTAAGCTATTCCCGTGCAGTAAGTAGGAATTAAGGAAAATCAAGAGTACGTAAAATTTCAGGCAAGCCTTGGATCCTGATATCACCATTGTCTGGAAGAGAAATAGCATTTACCAATACTAAAACTTCGTAAGGTAGCCACTAATGTATGAGCCCTTTGCGTTATACTTTAACTGAAGCAGGGAAAATTGACTGTGTCCGACGTTGGCTAAGTGGCTCATGTAAATTCCCTCGCTATAACAGCACATTCCTTCTTTGATGGGACTAGGTGGGTAATGAAGGGGTTTGATGTAATTCATTTGTTACAGAAATAGTCCAATTATTCAATACGTAGTCCGACTGGCGACCTAATCCAATTAAGTAATTGTCTGTCATTTGGGGGGTAACTTTTAGCTTCAACTGACAGTTTAGGTGTGGCTTCGGTGGAGCAGGGCCACATAAATTACAGTAATAAAATAAAAAACTCATCAGCCAAACCCACACATAATATATATATCTATATAATGTAATCATATATATATATATATATATATATATATATATATATATATATATATATATATATATATATATATATATATATATATATACATGTGTGTGTTTTACATACAAGTTTTAAAGGACACATATATGCATTTCATAGCTTCAATGCTTTAAGATGTGATGAAAGAATTTATGATCGAGGTAAAATCTTTGTAGCAAATGGTTTGATTCCTCAGCAATATTGACAGTCAGGTGACGAAGTGTTATGTATATTCGTGAGTACGTTTAATTTGATCTAGAAAAATACCTAAAAGTGAGTTTGATCGTTCATTAACGTGATAGAACTCTATAGCTTTGGAGAGGATCCAGGCTTTGAATCAGCAGATAAGGTAGAGTTTGAAATCTGTTTTTATGGGAGAAAATTACTTGTGATTTTTACTATGATTTTCTAATCATTATGAACTTTTGAATATGAATATACCTCTTTTATATTATTGTTTTGTATGTTATATATCTTGGCTATGCATTTTACACTTTCCATTATTATATTTATATATTTTTTGGGAGTTTTATCATGTTTGATTCTTCCGACAGATGTCTGTGGACAGATTTCGAATAACATAGACTGCTTTTGACATGACTAGTTATTGATTTGGGGAGTATGTGTGAGTTTGATATTTTCAGGCTATTAGCCATATGAGACTTCTTTAATCAGAAGTGTTTTGCAGTTTAGAGTTTAGTTATAACTCGATATTTCATTTATTATGCATTCTAATCTTTGCTTTGTTTTATTCATTTCTTGTTGGGTTATTTGAATAATAAACCTATTTTTGTAGAAACGATTGCGTTTCTTTAAATGGTCCATTTAATTGATTTGGTGAGAATAGTGCGATTTGGGTGGGTGAACTTCGGAAAAATGAGAGAGAGAGAGAGAGAGGCGTATATGTGAGAGAGAGAGAGAGAGAGAGAGAGAGAGAGAGAGAGAGAGAGAGAGAGAGAGAGAGAGAGAGAGAAAAATAGATATATACGCCTCCGTTTCATGAATAAAGATCGTTGGATATACCTTCAAAAAAGGTGTTAATTCTGTCCGTTATATATATATATATATATATATATATATATATATATATATATATATATATATATATATATATATATATATATAACACGGTGTAGTTTTCAACATTTCTCTCTTTACGTTAATTAATCAATCCACCTTTCGACTAATTATCAAAAATATAAATATTTGCTATTACAACAAAACCCGAAAAAGTCGTAAGTGCATAATAATGACTGAAAGTTATCATTAAAACTATCATTACTGTCAATATTATTACACCTTCGGCTAATTATAAAAATATAAAATTGCTATTACAACAAAACTCGAAAAAGTCGTAAGTGTATAATAATGACTATGAAGTTATCATTAAAACTATCATTACTGTCATTATTATTACAAGACGGCCATCGGAATACTGACATATCGAAGAGATCTGTTTACTGTTTGATATCACTGTCTTACGCAGAGGCCTTTGGTAGGGCCACTTAACTCTCTTTTTCCCCTACCAATAGTCAACAAAAAACATCTGTGAGAACTGAGACCTCCCTCCACCTCCCTCCCAAAACACGATGGAAACGTAGTCTGCCTCTGATAAATAATAATATGATCATCATGCAAAGGGATATTTGTCAGCTTTCTAGCCAAGGAATGTCACGAGGGAAAATACAGAGCAGGAATTTTCAGGCTGCAGGGAATGGCATAAATAAATGAAAACGATCACACTACCTCTCAGAAATTAGACAAAGCAAAAAAATAAAAATATTCACAGATATGTTATAGAAATATAGCGCTATGATGTGAAGCGCTGACATAAGGCCAGCTAGATCAACAATACCATGAAGGGTATATTGAATCACGTCTCAAGTTTGGAGGGCTATAAATAACGTAGGTGAAGGAAAACTATACATATGAACCGTAAAAAGAAGGAATATTTAAGGGATGCTTATCCAACTGAACAAAACTATATCACCCTCCGGCAGTGGGAAGGCTATAGAACACACACAAATATTTATAGTAACAACTAAGCAGTAGCAAAAAGGAAAACTGATTACAGAAAAAACATAACAAGAAATTATACAGTTACCTTGAAGTGGGAAGATAAATAAAAAGAAATTATCAAGTTACCTTAAAGTGGGAAGATAAATAAAACAGACAGAAAAATATTTAGGGGAAAAACTGGACATCGCTTCTCAGAAATGGAAAGGCTATAGGCAAAACGCAAGCACACACATACTGTACAGAGACAAAATAAAACATTACTTTTAACATTTCGGTTCATGTTAATACTATTTCTAAGAAGCACCTTAAAGTCAGCTCCATCACGCGTTCATTACTTGACTGCAGAAGAGCTACTCACCACACTGACTTTCGAAAGCTTTTACTGTTTGGAGCATGAAACTTTTACACCAGTTTTTAGCTTCTTTCTCCTCCCTCTGAAATCTCACAAAACCCAGACATTATGCCAAAAGTGGAATAAATTCCAACATTGGCTCAAGGCCTCCTAAACGATGCCATGGCTCCACTAGTTTTAATGCAAGATATTGTCAAGACTACAACTAGTTTTTATATTGAACTTTTTTTGCC
>NC_089786.1:13324683-13327183 GCF_040412425.1 Macrobrachium rosenbergii | reverse complement strand
TGTACAGAAAACTCGATTGGGCTGAAGAAACCTCGGCGCAGTTTTTACTTGTTTAGTTTTGCTGACAAAATAAACAGACGGATGTGAAATTTTTTGAAGCGTCTTTACTGCCACGAATTAACACAGCAGGAATCAAACTAATATACGGATGATACATATGCCTAATTCGTAGATGCCTCGAACTCTAAAGAACCTTCCATAAAATTATACTAAAGTGTGAAATTAAGCCACACACAAATTCCTACAGCCACTGATCTTGTCCAATAGACTTTGTGTCCCTGCTCATTTAGACAAATAGATCAATTTCATAAAAAAGTGTTCCCATGATTTAGTTAATATTAAGATACATTTACTTTTCAAAGAGAGAAAAAAGAAGAGCGACTAATGGAAACAAAATATTTAAAGTTGCCCCTTCCCAAGAAATTAGTAGTAGTCACTAAAAATCTTGGGGACAAACAGCACAATCTGCATTTCTTTTCTATACTAGCCATAAATCCCTTGAAAAAAAAATTGGGTAGAAAACGACAAATCCGGGGTATTCGTCATCAATTGCAATAAATGCACTTTGGCTTAGGTAGGACTGACCTGAAGAAATTTTGAAAAATGCATAGGGAAGCACAAGAGAGTTGTAGTAAATGTTAATAAAAGAAACGTCGCAACAACCGAGGTGAGTTGGGATTTCGACCACAGAATGAATTTTAAGGAAAGTAAACTTTTATGCAAGCAATAACATGAAATGTTTGATGTAAGACAATCGCCAGCAATTTCCTTAGAGAAACTAAACTCTCCACCTCCGTCAGGGAAGTTATTAACTCAAACTTACCTGGGACTGACGGAATGCCAGTTACCTAACCTCAGAGACACACGCCCAGAATTAACAACCAACGTCTATAGACTTCTTTTGACCTTGTTAACAACTCCAAATGAGCGGCAAATGGACAGCATAACCCACGCAAACCAGAATGGGCAAGCAGACACAAGATCAAGCAGGAACCTGTTATAAATAATGTGTGCTTGTAAAACTTTTAAGCTCCGTTCCCTCTGACGCTGAGGACCGCAGTCCTGGTAAAAGCCTGAGAATTTTTAGTGCAATTCTAACAGCGTAACAAGATTTATTTCTCAAGAAAAGTCTTATTTTATCCACTCTATCATTATTCATAAAGCATATATGCTTATGGAACAGTCAATAATTCAGTAAGTAAAATGATCGTTTGTGAAAAAGGATAAAATATTATGCAAATACTGTATCAAATAATAGTAAATAAAAGTACATGTGTTACACTAAAACAAGCAGTAAATCAGCAAATACACAAAGGAGAGTGGACTTGACTTGCCCAAGTGCAAAATGAAACTTTGGCAAGAAACAAATTGGCCTTTTTACTGATCGTTTTAGAAGGGTTCATGACCACCTTGCAAATTCAGCACTTTCCATATCAATTTTACGCCCGATTCTCCTGCATGGATATACGCAGATATACGGGTTTATAATTAGTATACATTCATGGATTAAGAGATTAACACCTGCTACCAAACACAGAAGATAATGTCTATATGTGAAAACTCGAACACGGAATATTAACCAATGACAAACCATAGACATTATTTTGCAAAAATAATAATTACATACATTCATAAAAGGCACTGCATTTACAAAATAGCAAGTTCCTTCAGATCAGTTCAACAGCTGCTGCCATCCACTCCCAAGCATCAGCTAGTTATACTGATAGGTTGACAGCTCCGGAAGTTTAACTGTGATAAGGATGAAAGATTTCTTGTGCAACAAGAAGGTTTGAGGGGCTGCAAAGCAAGAACTTGAGGTACAAAACGGAAATCAATTGTTAAAACAGGACTTGTAGATGATGATTAGTCAGGACACCTTTTGCTAGTTGTCCTAAATAATTTAGCACTGCTGGAAAAAGAAAATAGCACTTGAGGCGGTAACACTTGAAACAGTATTAGAATTTTCAAGTGCTCTAAAAACGAAAGTTCATATGGGCTCCCTCTGATATATAATTTATATATACGAGTATATATATATATATATATATATATATATATATATATATATATATATATATATATATATATATATATATATATATATATGTATGTATGTATATATGTATATATATATGTATATATATATAATGTATAACCGAATCACGAAAATATGGAACGCGATGAATATATAAATAAAGATAAAATCCACGAAGGAAACGGAAACACTGGAGTGCTGCGAGGTCTTTCGACGCTAGGTAAAGGACCTAGCGTCGAAAGGCCTCGCAGCACTTTGTGTTTCCGTTTCTTCGTGATTTTATCTTTATATATATATATATATATATATATATATATATATATATATATATATATATATATATATATATATATATATATATATATATATATATATATATATATATATATATATATATATATATATATATAATATATATATATATATATATATATATATTATATATATATAATATATATATATAAT
>NC_089786.1:13317183-13319683 GCF_040412425.1 Macrobrachium rosenbergii | reverse complement strand
GACAGACAGACAAAGCCCGCACAATAGTTTTCTTTCCAGAAAACTAAAATCAGTCTTGAAAGGCGCCTAGAGTGTAGCCCAGCCAGCGAACGTGAAGTTTTGAATAGTTTCAGAAATCTCCTCGAGATCTTAACAGTTATTCCGTTCAACTCACATTCTCAGTTAGTGATCGAATGCAGCTCACTAAAAAAAAAAAAATCCGTGATCCTTACCTCGCAAAGACAGTCTTCAAGAACTATTGTTACTATTAAAGTAGTTTAACCGGACCACTGAGCTGACTTTCAGATCTCATAGGGCTGGCCCGAAGGATTAAATTAAAATACCAGGTCTAGGCCTGAGGCCAGTCTTCAAGAACTACTGCCATCGCTTTCCGATATTGAAATCTAAATCAATTCGACAAAAATACTTTACTTTATTACTTCAAAATACGCATAAATTCTTATGAATCATTACGAAAAAAATCTTTATTTACTTACTAGTCCATTCATAACATCATGAATGGTGACAATATAAAAGAGGGTCGAGACTTCAAGTCCCGATCCTAAGGACGCTATGCGCCATCCGAGGTTCGAACTGAGGTAACTTCACTCTTATAACTGAAGTAACTTCATTCGTATAACCGAGGTAACTTCATTCTTATAACCGAAGTAACTTCATTCGTATAACCGAGGTAACCTCATTCTTATTACTGAGGTAACTTCAACTTCATTCTTATCAGAGAGGTAACTCCAACTTCATTCTTATTAGTGAGGTAACTTCAACTTCATTCTTATTAGTGAAGTAACTTCAACTTCATTCTTATTAGTGAGGTAACTTCATTATTATAACTGAGGCAACTTCATTCTTATAACTAAGGCAATTTCAATCTTATAACTGAGGTAACTTCAATCTTAAAACTCATGTAACTTCATTCTTAAGAGATGCCGGTCCGAATACCGAAACCGATGAGTGTTACCACGGAGTTCAATACGCGTATCCAATCGTCACTATACACAAATAAAAAGAACATACGGATACAAGTATAGCCTTACATTCTAAAACGATTTTTTAATTCTTACTTTTATTATTTACCCTTTTATCATACGAAAAATTAATCTAACCTGCTTAGCGGTGTTCATCCTGATCCATAACACCAATAATAATAATAATGTAAAAAAGAAGAAAACAAAGAACCAGACAAGAATAAAAACAGAAGACAATAAAAAATGAACGGAAAACCAAAAACACATCAGTGAAACCAGAAATAACCGGAAGTTATTAAATAACCGAGAAAAATCGAGCCAGGCGGGCGTGGTGACGTAAAGTAGCATTACAGCCAATTCCCAACATAAGGAGAGAATTCCATCGATACTGTAGAGTTTTACGCATCAGCAGAAACCAAGATCGATTTCTCAATATCAGCAAATATATTCTGAGACATCAACTTGTTCTAAAACGAATTTTCAATTTTCTCAGCGATACGCGAATGATTCTTGTCACACATAACATGGCAGCGTGGTGTGAGGACTGGATGTGAGTCATAATGAGACTCAAGGCGCCAACAGTGAATGATTGATTGATGTACCGCCAATAATGTGGCATTGCTAGGTAGGTGTCGAGTCTGCTATGTGTAAGGACATTTTCTGATTTTTCTAAGAAATAATTTCTTAAAAATACATTTTACAGTAAGTTTACGTACATCATACGCCGATAAGGAAACTCTGTCTCTGTCTCTCTGTCTCTCTCTCTCTCTCTCTCTCTCTCTCTCTCTCTCTCACACACACACACACACACACACACACACACACACACACACACACACACATATATATATATATATATATATATATATATATATATACATACATAAATATACCTACCGTATATTCGTAATTATATAAATAATGTATATACGAATATACTCTATATATATATATATATATATATTATATATTCATATATACATATACATATACATTATATATATATCATATATAATATATATATATATATATATATATATATAAATTTTATATATATTTATATAATCAAGCTATAAATGACCATTAATATCCAATTCGCTCTACCTCGGAAATACCGAAGGGAAATTATATCTGATAAGTGATTCTTCACCTGGGATATTCGAACTCCAGGCAGTGAGAACCTACGACTTCAATGACAAGTATTTTTACCACTTGACTGCCAAGACAAATAACTTGATCAGTCACAATTCCCCTTCGGTGTTATTTCCGAGTTAGAGTGAGCTGGATATTAAACGACATTTGTAGCTTAACGTTTATGAATGTAAAAATGTCACGTTTAAGATGAAAATGCAAACAAACACATACGTACATATACACAACCGTAATTTATGTATATATAGATAGATGGATAGATAGATATCTACTGTATATATAAAGATATTATATATATATATATATAATGTATATGTTTATATATATTACATATGTATGTATGTATATGTATATATATATATATATATATATATATATATATATAT
>NC_089786.1:13287183-13312183 GCF_040412425.1 Macrobrachium rosenbergii | reverse complement strand
CGGATGCGATCTCTTAAATCAAGAGAGAGAGAGAGAGAGAGAGAGAGAGAGAGAGAGAGAGAGAGAGAGACATGATCATGATCACAGAATTGAACTGAATATAGACTTTAGGCCAAAGGCCAAGCACTGAGAGTATGAGGTCATTCAGCGTTGAAACGGAAATTGACAGTAAAAGGTCTGAAAGGTGTAACAGAAGGAAAACCTCGCAGTTGCACTATGAATCAGTTGTTAGGAGAAGGTGGGAAGTAAGACGGAAGAAAGAGAATATGAAAGGAGATACAGTAAAAGGAACGAAAAGGGTGCAACTAGGGGCCGAAAGGGTGCTGCAAAGAACCTTAAATAATGCCTACAGTGCACTGCATGAGGTGCACTGACGGCACTAACTCCCTACATGGAAGAGACATGATCACGAATATTCTTTAAAAATTGACAAGTGAAAGTATCCTTATCAAACAGACAGACAGAGACGGGTAGACTTCACAAAATGCAAAGACTTGTCATCCAGTACTATTACTCTCTAGATTACCCAATTAACAAAGGATGTGCAGACAGACAAGATTAGCAGCAGAGATTTTATTAATTTTCAAATCTCTGATGTTGGATATCAAGATTTTCAAAAATGCTTTGTTGAAAGAATCTAAAATCGATAATTACGATTTTTTTGTTATAATTATTTCAGTTTAAATGTTAATTTTTTTACCTATTTCATGTGTATTCTATTGAAAAATTTTACCTATCAATATAAGTATAAATCTAGAAGTCCTGTGATATCGTAGCCACATATGTGATATGCACAGATAATCAATTATTTGATGTAAACAGATTATGTAAAGGGGGGCAATTTCTTTTCTACGAGACACGCAACTAAATATTCAATCTTGATCTCTTTACTATATAAGAAACGACAAAATCCCAATCCTGAAGAAAATGTTTGTTGATATAGAAAAAAAAATGTTTGCCTGATCAGAACAAAATTGCCAGGTTATCTGTAAAACTCTCTTTTTCGAGTCTTCATCAGTTACCTTCAATAATATATGATGTATATCATTTTTAGTGCTGTCGTCTACCATACTTATGAGATCAATATGACGTAAGCGTTTCATGCATCAGGATATTTTTTTATTTATTTAGGAGTTCCGATGTTACTCTTAATATTATCAATATCCTATTACTTTTATTATTACTATTATCATCATTATTATATCATAATTCATGCAGAATCGTAATGGTCTAGGTAATACCTTTCTTATTCACTTCTCCGTAATTTCAACGTAAAACAAAAAGAAAAACAAAAAATCACTTAATGGACTGCTTTGCATTTCATTCTTAATATATATCCAAATGACCGGTAGCATTTTTCAAATAACGATAATTCCACGTGTCAAATTACATAATTTTAACGAATATTCAGGATAAACCATAATTCTGGCGAAAATGCAAAAATTTGGTTGATCTTTTCGTAGAAAGATTAACAAATCTAAAATTATCATTAATCAGCACATTTCCACGGCGACGAGGAAGATGGTCAGGAACTTACAACACAAGATGTCATGAATAAAATAGAATAAAATCCAAACAACTGAATAGGCATTACAGAAAAAAATTATAACTATGTATTAGACGTGAATGTGCAGTATAGTGAAAAAAAACACCTGTCCTATATAATGAACACCAAAGAAAAAAATTTGGAAAATAATGAGTGACATCAACTGACATCAATACATCTTCATTCGGATTTCTGCACGTTTACAAATTGATAAAAAGAGTTAATCACTGGAGAGACCTAAATTTTTGTCAACAGCACGACCTTATTCGTCAAGGAAGTAGGGTAGGGACAGGGGGGATGGATAGTGGTGAGGGGTGGGGGTGGTGGGGGGTGGTTAAGAAGACTGTCAACACACAGTGCTAATCTATAAGTTGCTATCACTACCACGACACTCACACTCGATGTCCCAAGTTAAGTAGGTCTTGCCTTGACCTTGGACTCGTTTCATGACCTTACTTTAGCGAGATCGGAACATTTATTTTCGTCTTGCTTTATCTCGTCTGTCAGCTTAATGTCAAGTCAAAAGGCATTAACGAGATTGAACTAAATCTCATATATCAAATCAATCCACGTTTCACTTGTTAAGGGCTATATTACAGTATATGAATCTGACAGCCTCTCTCATCACATTCACAAGATTTAATCCAATCTCGTTAATGAAACCAACAATCTCGTTAATGAAACCAACAATCTCGTTAATGAAATCAACAATCTCACTAATGAAACCAACAATCTCGTTAATGAAACCAACAATCTCGTTAATGAAACCAATCAAATCTCATTGTCCACTTCTAACATGAAATTACACCTATATAATATCAAAGTTCATTATACTCACGCTTTAAACTTCAATGTAATGGATAACACCTGACTTCACTGAAACGTTTACCAAAATTTTCATTGATATAATAATAATATAATAAAATTTAGTATTATGAAACTCACCTCAACATTAGTAACAATATCATAGCAAATCAATATGATGAAAATCCACCTCATTTATATGATTAAATTCAGTTATTAGTAAGAGTAAATCTAATCTAGTAAAACATTCATTCCAATCTCATCAAAACAAATAAATTATTAGTATGGTTAACATCAACTTGAACATACCAGAACGAAATCCTCATGAATAATTTCTAGAAAAAATGTAAGACTAAATCCAAACAGAATGAAAAGTTAAAATGAAGGTTAGCTGGTATTATACCTCAACTAGTGGGTGTGGGTAGTAACTGTCACAGGTAATTTAAACCCACCAAAAAACTTTATGACACCCACAGTAACAAACCCCCGCAGGGGGGTAGTGCCATCAGTGAACCTCATGCGATGCACTATAGGCATTACTTAAAGTTCTTTGCAGGGTCTCTTCGGCCCCTAGTTGCAACCCCTGTCGTTACTATTACTATACCTCCTTTCATATTCTCTTTCTTCCATCTTAAGTTCCACCTTCTCCTAACAACTGATTCACAGTGCAACTGCGAAGTTTCCCTCCTGCTACACATGTTAAACTTTTACTGTCAATTTCCGTTTCAGCGTTGAATGACCTCATAGGTCCCAGTGCTTGGCCTTTGGCCTAAATTCTATATTCAACTCAATTCAGAGTAACAAACGCGAATGCACAAATAAGCAAATCAACAAATCAAGCCATATATAAAGCTGGGAAACGGAGAACGCTATCCTTCTGGATGGAAAACGACGATTTTACAGTTAGGCACAACCAGTAAGTCCTGGGTACCACTACAGCCAAGTAAGAGCGTAATCGAGAAGTCGTTCCCAACCATTCGGCTTCTCGAGTTCATCTGGTGACGGATCGCTTACCACTTGCTAATTCCCCTTCGGTGTGTATTCCGAGGTTGAATGTAATTATATTTACATATATGTATATATAAACACACACACACACATATATATATATATATATATATTATATATATTTACATATGTATATGTGTATATTACTAAAAGGACCTCATTCAAACTGGATGGTATCTAACAGAGCTTTTTATTCAGAAAAAGTTACAAGCTTTCTTGGACAAACAGTCCACATTATCAAGTAGCCTATCCGTACCAAGGTCTAAAGAATATTCTTTAGACCTTGATCCGTACAATCATTGTACGAATACTTGATAATGTGGACTGTTTGTCCAAGAAAGCTTGTAACTTTTTCTGAATAAAAAACTCTGTTAGATACCATCCAGTTTGAATGAGGTCCTTTTAGTAAAATATATATATAATATATATATATACATATACATTTATCTTTATGGGCAACACCGAAGAAAGGCAAACCTGTCCCCTTCACCTCTTCTCAACCTCAGAGGTAAAAAAAAAAAAAAAATACCACTGGGAACAAGTCAACAGAACACAGCAGACACAAAAGAAAAAGCATCTGCAAGACGACCAGAGGCAACGAGGAACACAGCACCATACAAAGCACCCTCGGGTCATTTTCACCAATGCCCCTGTCACTCAAAGTTCCTAGCACTGCCTCTTGAATGAGTACATTATGTCCAGGAACCAAAGCCCATGAATAGAATATAGAATTTAGGCCAAAGGCCAAGCGCTGGGACCTATGAGGTCATTCAGCACTGAATGATCTCAAGAAGGGTTGAAAGGTGGAATATGAGGAAAACCTCGCAGTTGCACTGTGAAACAATTGTTAGAGAGGCTAGAAAGTCATATGGAAGAAAGAGAATAGAAAAAGAGGTAGAGTAAAGGAATGAAAAGTTGCAGCTAAGGGCCGAAGTGACGCTGCAAAGGCCCTTAAGCAATGCCTACAGTGCACCATTTGAGGTGCACTGACGGCACTATCTCCCTAAGGGGGGAACCAATGTCCAAGGAAAAACTAATCATGAACTGAAGATGATGGCAAAAACAGACATAATTGGAGAAATTATGATCATCCCTTAAACCCTTGTGACCGTACCTTAAAACAACTCCAGCTCCCTGATACTTGACCATGTTGAATTGGATTGAATATAGAATTTAGGCCAAAGGCCAAGCACTGGGACCTGTGAGGTCATTCAGTGCTGAAAAGGAAATTTGACAGTAAAAGGTTTGAAAGGTGTAACAAGAGGAAAACCTCACAGTTGCACTATGAATCATTGTTAGCAGAGGGTGGAAATGTATTATTTATATATATATATATATATATATATATATATATATATATATATATATATATATATATAAATAAATTATATATATATATGTATATATATATATGATTGCGTTTGAGTTGACATACGCCAGAGCAAAGTCTATATAATACAAATAAATAAGCGTATGGAAATAACATTTATTTGAAAGTATACATTCATACAACAACATAAGCACGCACATAAATATTCAATTATCCCTCTTCTAGTTTCCCTGCACGACTGTCCTTCTTCAGGGACGCTGAACGCTTGCTATTACGTTTCTTTACAAGAAGAATTGGGCCAGGGAGCTAGGTGGGGGTGTACAGGGGGGAGCGAGTAGGGAGATGGCGACTACTCAAGGCATATTCAATCCCAGACCCTCAAATTACACTGCAGTTTATTGCAGGTAATCACACCCCTTGTAATTTGCCGGGAAAAATGAACGTCCTATATTGATGTCATATATTGACAAAATTCACGATCATTTTAAATACCCTCCGGGTGGTCGCTCTGAAATATATCCCCGTGCAATTATGCGGCATTCAGTGAAGGATTTAAATACCCCGGGGGTGGTCGTCGTTTTGCAGATCCCCTGACCAATTACAGCACTCTGCGATGGAGGACCCCGGGCGCAATCCTCTTCAGCCACTTCTGCGGCGATTATCCCCAAAACATATCCTTAAGAGGCTATCAGCTCACAATTTATGAGGATAATCAGCGTCCACATCAAACAGTGAGGTAAATTAACTTCGGCGCTTCAAGGAGATATTGTTTATTCAGCCGAATTACCCTTCTTTGCACTGATTATGATCTACCACAGTCAACTAATTGCCAGGTGCATAATTCACCGCTTAGGACAAAAGAGGTGCATTGGGTTTTAGCGTACTATGCCCAAATCAGTTTGCTTTAGTGGAGTGGGTGTTTATGTCAAGTGTCTGACTGAATTCTATTTTAAACATTAAAAAAACTTCGAAATTATTACTAAAATGGCATGGTAGGAAGACGAGATTTCCCTTGAATTACTGTAACCCTAATAAATAATATCCTCCTACAGGGATGTCCCACCACCTTCCAGTTTTTTTCTCCTGAGGCCTACAAATTCGGACACGTCGTCTTAACATACATTATCTACTATCTACCTAGTGTTACAGTATTTGCCTCTATATTCGAACAAGATATTATATGGCCAAATTTGAATGTGACGAGTCTTGTAAATATCCCCGTAATAAAACTGGCAATAAGAGCAGAAAATAATAATGTGGTTCATTCTCAAATTAAAGTTTTGCTGAATCGCCATCCCATCTTACAAAAAATGGAAGGTCTTGAATGTAAAACACTTTAAATAAAGAGTACCACTCACCTGGGAACTTTTTTCTATCTTGGCAAACAGCGTTGTCGAGAGGTTCGGTGTTTGGAAGCGACTTGTCATATGATGATGCGCTGCTATTGAGAGAAGCCTCTACCTCGAACATTTCCAATGACAAAGGAGTCCTTGATAAAGAACTTCTGGGAGTGATGGAGAGCAAAGGACTGGTGACATCACCATCCTTTTTAATGCGCCTAGACACCCGGGGAGTCCTAGAGCTTTCCTGCAACCTCCGAATTTCCTGCAGGGCAAATTCTGTGTTCCTGAGGAAAGAACGCTTCCTCTCGGCAGGGTCCCTCGGGACTCTCGTTTTCGTGTTACCTGCATTTTCCCCGTTATTAATCTGGGGAAACCCCTGAGGGGCGTGTCTCGAGCATCCCCTGGAGAGGAGAGACCGACTGCGGAAATTTTTAACCCCGGGGATTAATTCCTGGAGAGCTCTGGTCATCGGGCTCGAATCGCGGCTGGTGAGTTCCACGACGATCTCACTGAAGGAGCCCTTCCCCGTAATAACATCTTCAGCCGAAACTTCCGAGTCTTGACTTCGCTGGAAGTTAAAGTATTTCCCCTTCGCCGCTCCGGCTAGGGCCAAGTCCCACTTCTTATCTCTCGATCTTCCCTCTCGCCCAGGACGGATGTCCCTCAGTTTGTTAACGTTCCTTGACCATACGAACGACAGGCTTTCCTTCCTGTCAAGTGACCTGTCCTGGCTGGGGTCCTTATTCAAATTAGGTAAGGATTCCGAGCCTCTCAGAGCAAAGGACTCCGTAGTAGTATCGGGCAGATTCGACCGGTGCCGAGAACGGGTGGCAGCCTCGTTCACCACTTGAATGAATCCTAAGTCACGCCCCTTGCGGAACCTCGCCGAGGGCAGAGAGGGGAGGGTTCCATGACTGCTGGCCTGTTCGACGTCGGGCCCTGGTAGTTCTACCTCGAAAAACATGTCAGGGAACTTCAAAGGACTCGCATGATTTTCTTCGTTTTCACTGGCATCGTGACACTAGGAGTATTTGTCGCGTCATTGTATAACTGAATTCATTACGTGATTACTGCCTTTATGCTTTTAGTTGTATACTGTCATACAGCAACGTGATTTCCAGAAGTGTTTCTTCCACATTCCTCATACCTGATTTTTCTTGACGTCCACTTCTTGTTTTCCATCTGAAAAATAAATTATGAGGAGATTAGTCGTCTTTTTAAGTATGTGATTCATCTTTTTATAAAATATATGCCATTGATACGCACAGACACAAACAAAGTACATTTTATAAGCGAGCACACATCTTTATGAACATTCCCAAACATGTTCATTATGGCAGTCATACATTCGCGAACATGTGATGAAAAAATTAATGTAAACATAAATGCAAACATATACGTCTACTTCCCCCTGCACGTAATCATAAAATTTAATGGACAAATACTGTTCCACAATAATACACACAAATGGGTGTGTGTATGTAACGACTCAAAAAACTACTGATGAGCATTCTTGAGTACTTGATGTTGTCCAAGTTATTCAAGTTTTCTATTAAATATATACACTACATATACATATATATATATATATATATATATATATATATATATATATATATATATACATACTATATATATATATATATATATATATATATATATATACATATATATATACATATATATATACATATATATATATATATATATATATATATATATATATATATATATATATATATATATACATACTGTATATATATATATATATATATATATATATATATATATATATATATATATATATATAACAATATAGGAGTGGTGCTAGGCCTCTCGACTTACTGTCCTTTACTTAGCAGTCTGTCGAAAGGTCTAGCAATCACCTGAGTTTCACCTTTCCCTTCGTGGCTATCTCCGTGATTCAGTTATGCACACACACTATATATATATATATATATATATATATATATATATATATATATATATATATATATATATATATATATATATATATATATATATATATATATATATATATATAATTCTGGCACATGTCAACAGTTTCATACTGAGAAACTGACCTGACCTGACCCAATCGGGTTGATGGCGGAAACGTAAAGGACTACCTCTAAGCAGAACAAAGACATTTTTTCCAGCTAACACATACTGACACAAGAAAATAAATATTCACACACGAGTGCAGCCACGCGACCATTACACAAGGGCCTCTCCTTCCAGTTGTCGAAAGCATTGGCAATCGATTGACGAAGCGGAATGTGCCGATAAAGTTAATGACAGTCTACGGGAAGTGCGCGCGGCAGCATTTAGTTATCTCGCGAAATTGTGTAGGTTTATTTAGATCAGTGGTTCTCAAACTGGGGTTCATTACCCCCCGTGGGATTAATGAAGCCGTTTCTGTTGGGTAGTTCCTCGTTGGGAGGGTGGGTTCCGTTCTCAGCTAGCACTCTGCTTGGCCCGAGTTCGACTCTCCGACCGGCCAATGAAGAATTAGAGAAATTCATTTCTCGCTATAATTGGTTCGGATTCCACAATAAGCTGTAGGTCCCGTTGCTAGGTAACCAGTTGGTTCTTAGCCACGTAAAATAAATCTAATCCTTCGGGCCAGCCCTTTCTAGGAGAGCTGTTAATCAGCTCAGTGGTCTGGTTAAACTAAGGTATACTTAACTTTTCAGTTGGGTAACGAGGCACTTTCTAAAAGTAATAGTTCTTCAGAATAAAATTCAGTAATTTTATATACAATAATAATAAATACATAAATAAATTAATAAATACAGAGGCAAATTGAGTAATTTTTATGATAATTATGCAAGTTATACCCCCAACATTCGTTTTCTTCTATCCCGAAAGATAATAAGAATGCCACGAAGAGTCTTCTTTGTGATATAAGCGAGTGAAACATAACTGAAGGGGAATGGGGTAGGGGTAATGGGTATCTATCACCCCACTGCCGGGGGTAACGATACCAAACAATTTGAGAACCACTGGATTAGCCAAGGCTTTCTCGTCACACCATTTTGTTATAATAAGTTGTATAGCATTTTGTCATAAGAAGCCTTATAGCATTTTGTTATAAGAAGTTTATCTGTCTATCTGTTTCTATGTTATGTCTATGACATTTTTTATTACTCTGGAGCATAATATACTTTTTTCTGCATCGATGCTCACTCCACACATCTCTCTCTCTCTCTCTCTCTCTCTCTCTCTCTCTCTCTCTCTCTCGTTGGACGAGTCGGTAGCGTTCTCGGCTAGCACTCTGCTGGGCCCGAGTTCGACTCTCCGACCGGCCAATGAAGAATTAGAGGAATTTATTTCTGGTGATAGAAATTCATTTCTCGCCACAGTGTGGTTCGGATTCCACAATAAGCTGAAGATCCCGTTGCTTGGTAATCAATTGGTTCTTAGCCACGTAATATAAGTCTAATCCTTCGGGCCAGCCCTAGGAGAGCTGTTAATCAGCTCAGTGGTCTGGTTAAACTAACATATGCTTAACTTTCTCTCTCTCTCTCTCTCCAGCTGTCGAAGACTTAACATGAATGTCATGTTCTGCTTATTTAAAACGCTGTTTTATAGCATCAAGCCATTAGAAAATGTCACTATAATTGTCACTGTTGTTACTAATATAAAAGCGCAATATCCATACTCATCAAAGAGGTTGCATTAAAAACTGCATTGTCTAAATTCCTGCGGCAAAATAAAAGATCTGGTGCTTTTTGCTTGTTGGTAATGAATTCATTGTCTAAAACAATGTATCTCTGACAGCCTTCTGATAAATACCCCTGCCATTTCTTCATAATTCAATTGTAATGGTCCAGTTACTCATTGGCAATTTTCTGACGTTCTCTTCGAAATTTACAAGACAATACCTTGGTAATTTATGGTTAATTACCCAATAATTCATTGGAATAATGCGATAATTGGGAGATTTCAATATAATGCCACTGTAATTACCCAGCAGTTCATTGGTAAATTGCTGGGAATTCCTTGAAAATTTTGCAGTAACTCTAGAAACTAAAAGGCAGTTCACTGGTGACTTACAAAATATTAATCCGTACCTCATTTGTAACAGCCAGGCCAGTAGTTATTTCACGGTGTTCATAACAGTTAGCAGTTTGCTGACATAAATCATTACAAGTCATGCCAAATATCCTGTGTTCTTGTGCTCAGTTGATGCGATATTATTGGTTGGGGAAAATTTCATTGAAGGAGACTGCGGCATCTACTATTTCCACAGGAATAATGTAAATCCAACTTTAAGATCGACGAATAAACCATGCAAACCACAGTAAACAAAAAAATTTAACACCTATTAATGAATCCGATAAATCTGACAAGATATATTGAAAGAACAAGGACACAAACGACACGATTATATATATATATATATATATATATATATATATATATATATATATATATATATATATATATATATATATATATATATATAAGACAACCTTGCCGGTACCAGACAAACTGAAATAGGAAATGGTTATATAAACCCGAAACAGAAAAAGGTTATATAAACATGCATATCCCCATCCAACCAGAGTTCTTAACTCTAGTACCCGTTCTTTAATACTGTCAGCTAAAATGGCTTAACCTTCAAGCTCAATGAGTCGTTTATGAACGTTTTGCAAGAGACCACAATTTACAGCTTGATAAGAATACTTTAATAAATAATAAAGAAACCGTAGAAAATTGTCAATATTCTCCAAATCTTAGGATCTCTAGACCTTCCTTTGTCTGACGGTTGGCCCGCTGACCTTCGATTGGTCCAGGGTGGCCTGGCCTCACTAAGACTTGAGTGGGTCCTGATGGTAGCTAATCCTGACCCGGGTCTTCGATTGTTCCATTAACAAAACTCATTTTGCGTCCGCATGAGAACAAAACTACATGATACTGCGACAAAGTTACCGTCTCCGTTGACTGGTAAAGCCTTCCCTACTGCCTTTGGCACCTTATCACAGTAAGGACAAGGACCCATGTTGAAGATGTCCTAAGGGGAATACTAATGAGAAATGCGTCGGCTGTTTTGAAATTAGCTGTTGTAATTGTGAATACAAAATAAAAGATTACCCTTTAGTATTTCCTTGCTCATTCTCCACGAGCTTTGATGAGATCTAGGGAAGTTATCCCAAAAGGAATTAAAAAGGAAAACTAGAAGAACTGAAAGCGTCATTCAAAAGATAAACGGCACATCTAATGACCTCTCCTTCAACAACAACAACAACAACAACAACAACAACAACAACAACAATAATAATAATAATAATAATAAATAAAGATAATGATTGGTGAAATAACACCACTAACACGACAAAAACAATAACAGAACACTGATAAATTATCGGCTAAAATAAAAACAATTGTTAAAAAAAATTTAAATGAAACTTTTAACTTTTTAAGGTTATACAATAATTTTCATTTCGATTTTATTTACAACTTTCAATGAGCGCGTAACCTTATCCACACGTTCCTAACCTCAGGAGACATCACTGCCTTTCATACGAGTCACCTTTCTTGTTTCCCTTTTCAGAACTTTCTCATTCCTTTCCCATTACCGCAAGAGACGCCTACAGCCTGCCTTTACTCCTTTAAACCTTTTAATATATGGTCTACTTCTACTAAATAACTCAACTTTTCTAGATTTACTTCAATTCTACTTCTCAATCAATGACTAATTCCGTGTCGGGACAATTCTCCGAGAACCCAAAAATTTTATATATTTTTCTTTCCTTACTAACAATTTTCCCTCCTTCAAGAGAGGTATTCTTCTCGTCATTTTTTTTTGGGGGTTATTTTATGAGAGAGTTTCGCTTTTATATAAGTCCTTTTCTAAATCATATATGATCGCATGACAACGGAGGACGAAGCACTGCCGGAATAGGCACTGGATGCGCTCGTAACTATTGCAAGTATTGTGCCTTTCCGAAAATGGGTCCTAGGTATTTATTACTTTTCGCTAAAAGCTACATGAAATAACCTCATGGCATTTGCTAGTTATTGAATGTTCACATGTTCGACTATATTCCTGTATGTATTTATGTATATATTATGTATGTATATATATATACATATACATATATATACTATATGTGTATATTTAGTTAGTACATATATACATATATATATATATATATATATATACTGTATGCGTTTATTTAGTATATAAATTACATACGTACACATACATACATATATATATATATATATATATATATATATATATATATATATATATATATATATATATATATATATATATATATATATATATATATATATATATATATACACACCTATGTATGTATGCATGTATGTATGTATGTATGTATGTATGTATGTATGTATGTATTCCCGTCATATCTTGCCTCCTGCGCAATGCACAACCCATCAAACAAAACAGTACCTCGGTAAAACATCAATTGTATCTATTTGCACAACGAATTATGCCTGCCTGATCTGTTTACCAATTACTCCCGCGTTCACTCAATCTATTTCTCTAAGGGCAAAGTAATCATCAACTGACAATCATTGATTGGGGGATATTTGCGTAATGTAAGTTATTTTTATTTATCTTTTTTTTTTGCATATTAAAAGGGGCATTACACACAAGAAGTGTCTGACCGATGTACTTTGAAGATGTTATTACATTAGCTTTTTTTCTTGCATAATTTTATAATTTCGCCATTATACTGCCCGCTAGAACAATATTCATGGGTTAAATTGAATTGAATATAGAATTTAGGCCAAAGGCCAAGCACTGGGACCTATGAGGTCATTCAGCGGTGAAAGGGAAATTGACAGCAAAAGGTTGTAAGGGTGTAACAGGAGAAAAACCTCGCAGTTACACTATGAATCAATTGTTAGGAGAGGTAAAAGTAAGATGGAAGAAAGAGAATATGAAAGGAGGGACAGTAAAAGGAATGAAGCGGGTTGCAACTAGGGGCCGAAGGCACGCTGCAAAGAACCTTAAGTAATGCCTACAGTGCACCGCATGAGGTGCACTGGCGGCACTACCCCCTACGGTGGTAATATTCATAAGCCTTCACTTTTTGTAATGGGGAAAACCACAAGCGGTGTACGTTTATTACGGCGATATAACAAGATTAAAAACACGAGCGTCTTTTATTCTGCCGCAAACAAGTTCACTGACGCTGCTTTAGGCTTTATTTCAACTTTCCCTGTTATTAGTTTTCTGTAAATGAAAACTATTGTGCCGGCTTTCTCTGTCCGTCCGCACTTTATTCTGTCCGCCCTCAGATCTTAAAAACTACTGAGGCTAGAAGGCTGCAAATTGGTTTGTTGATCATCCACCCTCCAGTCATAAAACATACCAAATTGCAGCCCCCTAGCCTCAGTAGGTTTGATTTTATTTAAGGTTAAAGTTAGCAATAGTCGTGCTTCTGGCAACGATATAGGATAAGCCAACACCTGGCCGTGGTTAAAGTTTCATGGGCCGCGGCTCACACAGCATTATGCCGAGACCACCGAAAGATAGCTCTATTATCGGTGGCCTTGATTATGAGCTTTAACGGTTGTACAGAAAACTCGATTGCGCGCCGAAGAAACTTCAGCGCATTTTTTACTTGTCTCTATTTTACTTTATTCATGAAATAAGTGAAATATAGCCGAACTTAGCACGAAATTACCAGTTACTTTTTTTTTTCTTTTGCTCGTTATGGCCAAACACTCCAATATTTGATTAGTTAACATGAGTGGGCCGTAATTTCTCCCCGATGACGTCATTTGCTAATATTTACTGAGCTTTATGCTATTACAGGCATAAATCATTATCAATCCTCTATTAACAGGCTTTTGCATTTGCGTAATTGTATGTATGTATGTATGTATGTATGTATGTATGTATGTATGTATGTATGTATGTATGTATGTATGTATATATATTATATATATATATGTATATATACATTATATATACATATATATATATATATATATATATATATATATATATATATATATATATATATATATATATATATATATATATATACATATATATATATATATATATATATATATATATATATATATATATATATATATATATATATATATATATATATATATATATATATATATATATATATATATATATATATATATATATATATATATATATATATATATATATATATATATATATACACACACACATGTGCATATATAAGTATAAATAAATGTACATTTGAAAGAAATAATGAAAACATGAGAACGTGTTTCCCAGGAATGAATTGCTGACTCACCTCTGGCCCGAACTCCTGGTTTTTTTTTTTAAATAAAAGGCCAGTGCATTAACAATTCACCCACCTAGATCATAAAGTAACTTGGAACCTAAGTGCCCCATACCTGAGGTTTTTCCCTGACAGGGTACCACCTAAGATACCAGGTTCCACCTTCTCTTATGATCTATGTGAGTAAACTGCTAACGCCCTGGCTTATCATCTGAAAGACCGGGGTTCGGTACCGATGTGAGTCGGGAATTTAGATGCATATATGTATTATAAATGTGTATATAAATATACATGTATATATAATATATATGTATAAACATGTATGTGTATATTATATATATATGTATGTATATACATGTGTATATATATATATATATATATATATATATATATATATATATATATATATGTATATATATATATATATATATATATATATATATATATATATATATATATATCTATATATATATATATATATATATATATATATATATATATATATATATATATATTATATATATATATATATATATATATATATATATATATATATATATATATATATATATTTTATATATATATATATATATATATATATATATATATATATATATATATATATATATATATATATATATATATATATATATATATATATAATATATAAATATATATATATAAATATATATATATATGTTTTATATACTATTCATGCAAAACTGTTTTTCCTAATAACGGGTTGCTCATGGACAAATTAACATCGCTGTTTCTCACTAGCGTCAAATCGAGGATGAATCACCTACTTACAAAACTTCAGTATCAATCGCTCCAAATACATAAGAATCATCACTTTACAAAAATATTGTCCTTAATAAATCTTTCAACATGACCATACCTACTTTAAACAAACTGACCCATTTTTTTTTTCAAACTACCTTCACTTCTTATTACATCCCCCTTCACTATCACTTTCACCAATTCAAAAGGGACACTAGCAAAGAACTCAAACAATTCAAATTATTTTAAATAAGATCTTTACCAGTAATGTCGTTCTGTTTCATGGTTTTATTAATTACAGAGTGTTTCATACCCAAGTTAAACCATTTATACGATAACACTGTCCGGCCTGAAATTCCAATTAATCACAGCAAACCCACTAATTATTGGGTCCTTATTTAGATACAAGGACAAATTGAGCCCCCTTTTGATATCTAATGCAGTCTATGTATTCACGTGTCCCGCACGTAGTTCGGGAAAATATGTCGGGGCATGTCGAAGGCTTCTTAATGTCGGCATATATAGCCACAGGGGTGTGAGTTATCGACCAGGTGTCCAGTTGTCATCTCCAGAAATCTCGAGTTTTCGGGAACATATAAAGAAATGGAAATTTAAAACCCTTACACGGGCGTCTTCCCCTCAACACTTTCCTGTCTTCGAATCGATTTTCAGAAAAAACAGTAGTTTCAAAACTGAACAATCAAACTACCGCTGCCCCTCGTTACCTGGCATGACCATACTTTGGGACCTTTCGCTTCCTCTTTGCTCGAGATGGTAATTTTCTTAGTATTTTATGTCTTGTGGATTTTATTATAAAGGTAGGTTGGTATTTTTAGGATGATTCTTTTTTTATTATACTATATATATATTCGTCTTTTTACAGTTGTGATGATGGGGCAAGGCTCCGAAATATCGCTAATAAAGCTTTGTGAAATTGTCACATGGTGTCTACTTTGTCTCCTAGTAATGAATATATCGCCCATGACTGCTGCTTTTCTGACACACGCACACACACACATATATATATATATATATATATATATATATATATATATATATATATATATATATATATATATATATATATATATATATATATATATATATATATATATATATATATATATATATATATATATATATATATATATATATATATATATATAATTTATATATATATATATATATATATATATATATATATATATATATATATATATATATATATATATATATATATATATATATATATATATATATATATATATATATATATATATATATATATATAGAGAGAGAGAGAGAGAGAGAGAGAGAGAGAGAGAGAGAGAGAGAGAGAGAGAGAGAGATACGTACGTACATACATACATACAGAGATATAGATATAGGCTATATGAGCTACTGTATAATTTCAACAAAGTGATGATAAAAGCTGCACTGTTCCTGCTTCCGTTTCTGGTAACACAGTTGACCGACTAATGTCAGGTTCGATGTATGTATATTTCGGGTGATAACAGCGACGCAAAAGGTTTATTTTTAGGTCTACCTGACACTAATGAATAGCCAGCTATAAAGTTAGAAAGAGCAGCCATTTGTTTCAGAACTGAGGACCCTTTCCAAAAACTGATAATTGCGACAAAATTATTGGCAACCTAGAAAGTGCAGTCAATTGATTCAGAAGGGGTTTATTATTAGGTTCCCAGCATTCTAATGTAGTACAACGACGGTACGGGGTAATAAGGAATGGATACTGGGCTAAGATAAAATAAAAAAATTAAGTAAAGTAAAAAATACAGAAAAGTCGGACAGTAGGTAACTTGTGAAATGTAAAAAAAGAAGGGATGCTACAAAAAAAACTTTCAGCAGTGCCTTTACTGCACTGCACAAGGCACACCGCAAGCAATATCGACCATCGTGGTCAGAACGGTTAATAAACCTACGTTCCAAGGCTTACTGAAGTGGCTGATGTTATTATAAGACTGACAGAAGTGGCTGATGTTATTATAAGACTGACAGATGTGGCTGATGTTATTATAAGACTGACAGATGTGGCTGATGTTATTATAAGACTGACAGAAGTGGCTGATGTTATTATAAGACTGACAGAAGTGGCTGATGTTATTGTAAGACTGACAGATGTGGCTGATGTTATTGTAAGACTGACAGATGTGGCTGATGTTACTGTAAGACTGACAGATGTGGCTGATGTTATTGTAAGACTGACAGATGTGGCTGATGTTATCGTAAGACTGACAGACTGACAGATGTGGCTGATGTTTTTATAAGACTGACAGAAGTGGCTGATGTTATTGTAAAACTGACAGATGTGGCTGATGTTATTATAAGACTGACAGAAGTGGCTGATGTTATTGTAAGACTGACAGATGTGGCTGATGTTATTAAAAGAGGCAAAACTAGGACGACTAACACAAATGTACGTGATGAAGTGAAAACACGCATAAGGTATATGAAAATGTATAGAGATCGTTTGGAATTCTCTTCCCCCTTCTGTCCTCCCCGTCACATCAAACCTTACATCTTCAAATAGGTAGGTCTATCCATTCACCACCTCCACATCCCCTTTCCATTTTGTGTTGAACTTCGGATTGGATTTAGTAAAAGCATTCAGTTGCTCATGCCGTCGGCCTCCTTGTTTAATAGGATGAAAGTTCTCTTTTAATCAGTACAAATAAACATAATGGAGATCTCAGGCAACAAAGTGATGAAATCAAGAAAGCGAGTGCCGTTATAATACGCATATTGAACAGGCTTCGGTTTGGCACCACTGATGCGAAAAATATGCGAGAGCGCTTGATTCCATTAATGTAGACTCCAATAAAGCAACAGCAACGATCGGAATGCGTTCGTCCGTATTGTTCTCGATGACAAAGAAGAAGAAAGAAGAAACCGCCCAAAAAACAAAAATATGTTACCCACAAAGAAGCGTTGCGTTTATACGATCGAGCACTTCTGAATAGATATGTCTTTCAAAATTGTATTGCTTGAAGAAGTGCCCGTGTCTATCTCTTCAGGTATGGTTAGCGTTGTACGTACTATAATGGCAGTCATTTTCTATACTGATTGAGAAAAGACTCCTACTTCTACTTTTCGCTTTCATCATAATTTATCAGGTTGTGGAGTAAAGTCCTTCGCCCTGCCCCTTCCTTTGTACCCCCTGACCTCCATATCTGTCTCTTGCGGCTGGGCTTTACTACCCTTTTGTGATTTCATCACTTTTTTGGCTGTGATCTCCATATTTCTCAACGTTTTAGTCCTCCCTTATCTATTATATTTATTTGTACTGATTAAAAGAGAAATTTCATCGCAACTAAATCTTGTTAAAAGTTTAAAATTCCTCACAGTGACAAGAACACACAAATAGATTAGGATTTCATAAATAGTTAAAAAAATAATCCGCAAAGTATATAAACTTATTTTAACAGAAAAAAATTCCCTTTTTATAGGAGCTTTATCTGTGCAGCTTGAACTTAAGCACACCTTAGTTTAACCAGGCCACTGAGCTGATTAACAGCTCTCCTAGGGCTGGCCCGAAGGATTAGATTTATTTTACGTGGCTAAGAACCAACTGGTTACCTAGCAACGGGACCTACAGCTTATTGTGGAATCCGAACCACAATACCGAGAAATGAATTTATATCACAAGAAATAATTCCTCTAATTCTTCAGTGGCCGGTCGGAGAATCGAACGCGGGCCCAGCAGAGTGCTAACCGAGAACGATACCAACCCGTCCAATGAGGAACTTGTGCAGCTTGAAAATATTGTTACATAGCAAAATCATATAATTTTAATCAGAACAGTAAACAGTGTCTGCCCAAAATCCAAAAAATAACTTGCAAAAAGATGCGAACAGCATATAAAATAATGTGCATGATAAAAAAAATCACATAACTAGAAAAATAATGAGAAATAATCCTTAAAACTGACATAACAATCCGCCTAACATAAATTGAGATCTACATAAAGGAATACTAACCCTCTCATATTAAATTATTAATCCCAGCAACTGAAAACATAACTTACAGTGTATACGATAATTACCATATTTAAAAATTGATCCTAAAAAAATCCGCGCAATCTCATCTCATTCGAAAGCGGTTCCTATAAATAAATATAATTCCTCGGCTTAAAGAATAATTTTCTCACAATTAAACCGTATGCCTCACATTTAAACAATTATTGTCACAATAAATAATCCACAAAGCATGAGAGCAATCTGCCCCTCCCTTCCAAACACAAAACAAAACAATTTGCACATTAAAAACAAGTACAAAACGCGCCGGTATCTTCGGCGCAATCGAGTTTTCTGTACAGTGTATAATGCTGTATGAGCCGTGGCCCATGAAGCTTTCAGCCACTGCCTGGTGGTGGTCTATCCTATATCGCTGCCAGATGCACGATTATGGCTAACTTTAACCTTAAATAAAATCAAACCTACTGAGGCTAGGGGGCTGCAGCTTGTTATGTTTCATGATTGGAGGGTGGATTATCAACATACCAATTTGCAGCCCTCTAGCCTCAGTAGTTTTTAAGATCTGAGGGCGGACAGAAAAAGTGCGGACGGACAAACAAAGCCGGCACAATAGTTTTCTTTTACAGAAAACTAAAAAATAATCTTTGGCATAATGTAAACTTATCATGTATGGGAAATAATCGACTCTTCGTAGAAAAATTAACCTACAACAATAATAAAATTCGTTAAGTCTTAGTGATTACGTAATACGAACAAACCCGGCGACGGAAAGCGATTCTGAATCACTGGAAAAGACTAGGTATGTCTGATATTGATGGATTGCCCGTCTGCAATGGATTGCTTCAAGGTCGCTCTATATATTACGTTAGTCAGTATATTTCTTCTTACAGGGTAAATGACATTTGGATTTATATGATTTTTTATCTTTATTATTATTATTATTATTATTATTATTATTATTATTATTATTATTATTATTATTATTGTAGTAGTAGTAGTAGTAGTTTCCAACATTACAAACACAGGTACACACATATATATACATATATAATATATGTGTGTTGTGTGTGTACCTGCGAGTGTGTGCTTGAAGTATTTGCTTTTGTGCATGAGTACGAACACATTTAATCAGCATCACTTGATCGAATGAGTAACATTTCGAGATGAAAACAGTCCTTTGTGAAAGAAATGCACTACGCCGCACGCAAGGGTTTTTCGTGTTAAATCTACAAACAATTTCACTGAAAACTTTACGAAGCAGCCAATGCATATCGTAAAAGTATGCCATCACACGCCATGCTATCGCCGCCTTCTCACGAAGGTGCTCATAATGCATGAAGCACAATTCCGGTCTTTAAAATACAGCAATATGGGGTCGTAAGCATGTGGGTGGATTGGCTACCTGATACTGCTGGATTGGTTCGGATATCTGTACTAAACGCTCTTCACTTCTGCCATGAAACTTTACACTCACATACGTCCAACCCCAGACAAGGTAGGAAGGCTGTACTTACGTTTAACGCCCTTGTTTTTTGATAAGAAAAAAAAATTACAAAAAACGTTCAGCAAACCTTACATGCCTCCATCTAATGGCAAGGGTCGTACTGACACCTGAAAATGACAAGAGCAGGACTATTATACTATTTGGTAGTATCAGTTTCTAATTTATTTTTTAACGGTAAACATGAGTTTTTAATGACTAAAATAATACCTAGGAAACGATACCAAGCCGTTCCGAGTTGATTTATAGGTATTTTTTTTTTATATTGTCAAGGAATATTACACGTCTGCACCACTGGTTGTTCGATCCGTAAGGTTAAAGCAAAGTTAGAAGTTAAAGCTTGGTAGTTTCACTCCTTCCACAGTCTACTGTTTCTCGGGCGGACGTCAGCCAGGTAATCCAACCCAACCACGCCGTCACTCACGTCAGTAACCATCTGGTAGACAGTCACGACTCACTATCCGCCCCTTGACGGGGAGCGAACGCTGGTCCCAGAGATTACGAGGCCAACACGTTACCAACTGTACTAGCCAGACTGTCATCATACAATTCACTTTAACTCCCAAAGGGCGTATGGCTGGCAACTTCTGGCAATTTCATCCTTTTAAAAAGGGTACCGGCTTCTGCGGCTAACTAACCCACACTGTGGCACCTGTCTGTTGCTAGAGAATGAAGCTTACCTGGGCAGCTGAAGTCTTGTTCAGGATCTGCTGTTGCTTTCCTTGGAACTAAATTGCTGGATGACAGACTGCTCCAGAGTATTCTGGAATTCAGAGCAGTTGGTCAAGGTTTGTCTTAGTGCTTGATGCCAAATCTATAAAATGCCAGTATAACAGCTCATAAGCGTGAGAACTGGCATCAATATTGATAAAAAAAAAAAAAACCGGAATGCATAACTTCAAAACGATGTTCAGTTTGACAACGTGGTACGTCATGGACTCTAACCTGAAGCAAACAGGGTAACACACATTATTTACGGGCACGCCTCTGGAAGTTCCGAACTGAAATTGAACTGACAGGGAAACAGACAAACAGATAAAGCAGGTGAACTTCGACCTCTTTTAAATGGAGGACCGTATGGAATGGGCACCCATTGCCAAAGGAAACAAGAAAATAAGGGGAGATGGTTAAACAGCAGGGTTTAGCCTGCAAAGTATCGATAGGTAAGTATTTTAAAAGTTATTGTACAATCCTGAACCGCACAATCAAATACTAGTTATAGGTAATCAGTTACATAAAATGAATGTTTTCAAATGGCAATGCTCCAAATTAATAAAATAATTTTATTGCACGCATAAGTGACTATTTACATACCTACAGGCTAAACAGATGATGATGATGATGATTATTATTATTATTATTATTATTATTATTATTATTATTCGGAAACCAAGCAACGGGGACGCGTTTCAAAGGCCAACTTCCAGACCACGACCGTAGAAAATACAATGTAATACATACCACAATAAGCAAATATAAACACACAGCGAGCATTTGAGTCAGGAAAACTAAGGCAACGTAGCATTGCGCCCTGAAGTATTATTACAATTTCTCGTCATATTTATGGCATCGTCATCAATAGGATATATGTTGTCCTTAACTCTCGAGTATCGGTAAACACTTTTGGGTGTCGCTGGCTTTTTTTATGGAAAAAGATATTTCTTTACTCAAAAATTCCATCCGGATTTTAGCTCGACGTGCAGTAATTCTCTCTGTAACTCAAGTTATTGTTATTATACTAGGTTGCTTTCCCTACTGGGGCCATTGGGTTTGAAGAATTCTGCTTTTCCAACTACAGCTGGAACTGGGCTTGTAATAATAATAAAAACAATAATAACAATATCATTACTATTATCATTATAAATTACTTCAAAAATGCTGAACTGAACTGAAATGAATATACATTTTAGGCCAAAGGCCAAGCGCTGGGAGCTATGAGGTCATCCAGCAATGAAAGGGAAACTGACAGTAAAAGATTTGAAAGGTGTAACACGAGGAAAACCTCGCAGTTACATTATGAATCAATTGTTAGGAGAGGGTGGAAAGTAAGATGGAGAAAGAAGAGAATATGAAAACAGAAAAAGGAACGAAAGGGGTTGCAGCTAGGGGCCGTAGGGACGCTACAAATAACCTTAAGTAATGCCTACAGTGCACCGCATGAGGTGCACTGACGGCTCTACCCTCCTACCGGGTTCAAAAACGCTGGCTGGTTGATTCAGATTGAGGTAGCTTATACCATCAAGGGAGGCTCGTGTGGTTAACTGTTGAAGGGTACATGGGGCGTGATATGGACCTCTGAACTATGACCTACTTATGGAAACGAATTCAACGAGACGTTGGTAATATTTCTGTTATCTCACACGTCAATAGAAGGATCTGCTCTTAAATGAAAGATGAAAATTGGTACAAGGTGAAGTTAAGGAATTTGGACAGCAAAATAAAGAAAAGTTAAGTATACCTTAGTTTAACCAGACCACTGAGCTGATTAACAGCTCTCCTAGGGCTGGCCCGAAGGATTAAACTTATTTTACGTGGCTAAGAACCAACTGGTTACCTAGCAACGGGACCTACAGCTTATTGTGGAACCCGAACCACATTATAGTGAGAAATGAATTTCTATCACCAGAAATTAATTCCTCTAATTCTTCGTTGGCCGGACGGAGACTCGAACTCGGGCCTGGCAGAGTGCTAGCCGAGAACTCTACTGACGCGTCCAACGAAGAACTGAGCAGAGTAGAGAGAGACCATACAGAATGGATAAAAGTAAAAGGCATAAAGCAACTCTACTGGCAGGCTGAAAGGATTCTGGAACCTCCAATATCATCTGAAAGAGGCCCATTGCAAGCGATATCCTGTCTATAGGGTTTATTGTAAATTCCTGACTTTTTCCAAATACATAAATGAAACAATTTTATTTGAAATACACAAATAACAGAAGTCTTATTCCTTGTTTTTTTGTCTTCTCTTGGTCTGAGCTAAAGGCATTAGACTGCTTTTTACTATGTCCTTTACATGAAAAAGGCTCTAGAAGCTATATAAGCAATTTAGAAGGATAATGGAAATAGGGAATTGGCGAAATGTCGGTATGGAATAGAACAGAATATAGAATTTATGCAAACACCAAGCGCGGGTACCTATGAGATCCTTCATTGCTGAAACGGAAATTGGCAATAAAAAGGTTTAAAAGGTGTAACAGTCCGAAAATCTCGCAGTTGCATTATGAATCCATTGTTAGGAGAGGGTGGAAAGTAAGACTGAAGAAAAAGAATATTAACGAAGGTACAGTAAAAGGAAAGAAAGGGATTGCAGCTTGGGGCCGAAGGGACGCTGCAAAGGATCTTCAGTAATGCCTACAGGCAATGTTGTTATAAAAAAATGATCATGTTAAAAAACCTTATTATAGACTCCATAAGGAAACCACTATCCTTTGAATTCTGGACTAAATACCAACAGTCAAACTTCTCTTAGTCCGATAAATTTCTTAAAATCCGAATATAAGGGAGACCCTTCGCGTGTTCAGAAACTTTCCAGCAAGGCGGTTCATAATTATTTATTCATCATGTCATCGTTGCTATTGGCGATCGAACTCACGATGAAAGCTTGACAGATTTCTCTCTCTCTCTCTCTCTCTCTCTCTCTCTCTCTCTCTCTCTCTCTCTCTCTCTCTCTCTCTCTGTAACATCTCCTTAAGGGGATTTTTGATTGTTGATGGCGAATTTAATTCTGAAAACACAAGATGAAGCGTGTTTCTGTTAAAGAAAGAATATTTGGTGTACCTATCTATCTAAATAAAGAATATACGGTGTACCTATCTATCTACTCACAGAATTAGAAAATTTTTACTTCCAGAGTGATGAAGTCCCGACATTGAACAAACAAAACCATATAATTGATCCTTACTGAGTGAGTGTGTCATTTATGTTCAAAAGAATTACGAAAAGTGATTCTCAACTAATCATCAAAGAAAAGGGACAGAGAGGTAATATATCAGTTACAACGAAAAAACAAAACTTATACGAACGCAACAGAGAAAACAGACAAAATAGGAAGGTTACGTGTTACGAATTCCAATAAGAAAATGGTTATAAAAATTGTAAATAATTGAAAATCATGGCGTGAGAAATAATACGAGATAAAAAGAATGCGGCAATAGAACACTACTCAAGGCCAACAATGAGAATTTGTGTGTGTGTGTGTGTTTTTAATTACCTGTGCTAAATGTCAGAAACTAGAAAAATTAACAACAATCTTTGCTAGAAGATCCATTAAAAAATCTCGTAATTCATAATGACATGTTACGGCTTTAACAATACTGAAGACTAGTTATAAGAAAATTAGGAAGGTACAATTTTGCAAACCTCTTGTTAGACTCGACAGACTTACGTTAAGAACTTATCGAATTCCAATAATTATG
>NC_089786.1:13219683-13282183 GCF_040412425.1 Macrobrachium rosenbergii | reverse complement strand
GTCCACCATCTTAAAACCTTTGTTGTTTTGTCTGTGTGACTCTTGGCTTCTGCCTCAGTGACACTTTCGGGACTACATTGTTGTGCGTAGTAATCCCCCTCGCAAAATCTTAGCCAGGTAGGCTTCGATAGGTAGAGACTAGGATAGGTCTCCATACAACAGATACAAACAAGATATAATTTAGTCAGGGGATGATAAGTCTTAGTTAGGAAATATACAGCAACAAGTTCCTATACAAATACCCGACGTAAAAAAAATCATATAAAGAAAAGAACTTATAATTTTACTCTGAACTCCTCAGTGTAAGACGTCCGACTCGGCTACCGGGAAAGCTACAAGCGGGAGCCCAAGACGACGTATCTTCAAATAAGAACACTGCCAGTGTGCAGTTATAAACATTTTTACTTAACATTTTCTCAGGCAGCGCACATTTGCTTTCTGAATCTCTCTCTCTCTCTCTCTCTCTCTCTCTCTCTCATACTCAAGTAAGCATTCACTTAACCTAACCGAGTGGACGTGACCCGCTTCCAGGAAAGAAGGGCCGACAATGGGATAATTGATAACATTAAACCAAATTAATATGGGAAGCAGTTCGTGTCTTTGAAGAATTGTGTCAGTTTGCATTGGCCTTTTTCGTTTGTTTTTATTTTATTTTTGTTTCAATTCTTGCTGCAACAATTAACATGGGAAGCATGTCGTGTCTTTGAAGAACTGTGTCAGTTTGAAATTATCTTATTTGCTTTTTTGTTTTTATTGCTACAACATTAATATGAAATGCATCTACTCTGTATAAAAGGATCAAGTTCTGTTCTGATGGAAAATGGCTGTGATGAACAGAGGGTTCTATGAGACAGTTCTTTTTAGCCTTTATATTCTTAAATGGTTCTAGGAGAATTCTAGGGCAGTTCTTGACATGATATTTACTTAGGAGTAACTTGGTAATGGTCTCTTTATCACTGGGATAACTCTTATTAGTAGGTCTTTTTACCACTAGTACGTTCATGGTAATATACAGTATATACCCTGTATGTATGTATGTATGTATGTATGTATGTATGTATGTATGTATATATATATATATATATATATATATATATATATATATATATATATATATATATATATATATATATATATATACGCATGTGTGTGTGTATTTGTGTACTATTTTCAGACGTTTTAAGCTAACAAAAGCGTATCAACAGCTATAAAGTAGGCTTATTTCCAAAAAATTTTGGAATATGCCATCATCCATTATTTGCACATAATTAATCACTTGAATGTTATCTACGTAAAAGAAATATTCCACAAGATAATTAATCATTAAATATTTTGAATGAACCTGTCCTGTTTTTACAATAATCATTGCCGATGTTTTTTAGTCGAATACTGAACCGTTTCCTTCATTAAATATGCCTTTGGAGTTTTTTTTTCCTAGTATTAAGCACGTCCTGTGAAGAAATGTATTACGTCACATTCAGTCAACTTAGACTATGGTTACTTTCATATAGTTTTAACAGATTTAACAGTAACAATTTTTATAATATAAAGATTTTGTGCTGCGTCAAAATCAGCCACTATCAATCTATGATTCTTTGCGTATAGTTTTAGCTAATTTAACGAAAACAAAAACATTGTCTCCTTTTCAGGTTGCGTTTATTGTTGTCATCATTGGATTTTTATCAGCGACTGTGGCTTTAGTTTTGGAGCAAATCACCTTCTGCATTTCGTAACCTCGTGACGTCACACCTCAGGACAAGCATCTTACAGATTCTGGGAACTGTACTGAATTGAACTAGAATTTCAAATTACTTAGTACTTGCAAAGTGAGAATATACTGGCTAATATATTCGATGTAATACTTATCAAGTACGAATACACTGGCTAATTTATTCTAAGGCCTGAACTAATACTTATAAAGTGGAAATATATTGGCCAATTTATACTGAAACCCGAGCTAATACTTGTAAACTGAAAAATATGTTAGTCAGAGTACACTAATTCCCTGGATAATACTTATAAAGTAAATTATATTGGCTGGTTTATACTTAAGACTGCGCTAATACTTAGAAAGTTAAAATATATTTTAATACTTAAAATCTGTGATAATATTTATAAACAAAGTATATTAGTCAATTTATACTTAAGACTGAGCTAATACTTATAAAGTGAAAATATAATGGTCAATTTGCACTTTAAACTGAGTTAATACTTATAAACTGAAAATATATTAACCAAATTATACTAAAATATGAGCTAATACTTATAAAATGGAAAATGTATTGGCCAATTTCTACTTAAAACTAAGCTAATAACTTTCAAGTGATAATATATTGATCAATTTTCCACTAAAACCTGAGTTAATACTTTCAAAGTGAAAATTTATTAGCCACTTTATGCTAAAACCACAGCTAATAGCCCACTTATAAAATGAAATCATATTCGACATTTTAAAACCTGTGTAAATTGGGGACGCACAGATAACTTCCTTTAATTGATGCATTTGAGTTGACGAGACATAAATAGAAAAATATGAGTATTATTACTGAAATAATAATAATAAGTATTTCTAAAACTTTTGCATGTCAAAGGTCACTAGTGTCTACAGTACTCCAGCCACTAATAAAGTCCAGCAGGAACCGAGGAGGCAAGGTATCAAATTAATATTCTTGTACGAAAGTATTTTATCAATACTAAATCTGCATTCTAATTAGCTTTCTTATTTATGACCTAAACCTTGTGTCTGTTGTCAGCTGCTTTGTACTAAAAATATAGTTCACACAAACACATATACAGTATATGTATATATATATATATATATATATATATATATATATATATATATATATATATATATATAAATAGTATATGTATATATATATATACATATACTATTTATATATATATATATATACACACACGTGCGTGTGTGTGTGTTTGTTTGTTTGTTTGTTTGTGTGTGTTTGTGCGTGTGCGTGTGTGTGTGTGTGTGCGTGTGTGAAGGTAAAAAGGCCCATAAAACACTGTTTGAACGTTGCAACCATAGTTATATTTCGAGCACTTCCTTCTGTGGCCCTGTTCACTGGTAAAATACGGACAAATGAAATGTTACAAGAGTATATATAAAAATATATGTAGGTGTAACATTAAGCTTCTGATGGTATGCAGGTTACCATCTGAGACTTAATGCCACACCTACATATGCTTTGTATATATGCCCTTGTAACATTTCATCTGTCCATATTTTACCAGTGAACATGGGGCACAGAAGGAGGTGCTCTAAAAATATGGCCTCAATGTTCAAATAGAGTTTTATGGGCCTTTTATCTTCATATTATACTGTGGTCCTACAGTAAAAGTACACTCATATATATATATATATATATATATATATATATATATATATATATATATATATATATATATATATATATATATATATATATATATATATATATATATATATATATATATATATATATATATATATATATATATATATATATATATATATAAAGGATACAGGCAGGACAGCAAATCAGTCAGACATATCAGGATTGAGGGCAGTGGAAACAGACTGGTACATAAAAACATCGTTATTTGTGCCGACGTTTCAAGACTAGTCTCATTTTCAAGGCTGCAATAAAAGAATAAATATTGAGAATACATATAAAATATACAAAAATCTCTTTACAAACATTAGGATAGGTTAGGCTAGGAAATACCATAGAATGTACCATTAGGCTAGGTCTAAAACATCACGATTATAGGAGGTAGCACGTAATAACTGTAAGGACCTTTAAGTACAGCTAGGATCATGTAAAATAAGTGATCAAAGCTCATATCCTATCTACAGTTAGGTAGACCCGTAGCTAGTTAGGCTGCACGGGACAAATCTGCTCAGGGGGAAAAGAGTAACCTAATAGAGGCGAACAGCTTGCTTAGTACAGACCTTCACGCCCGAAAGGGAGTGAAGGCCCTCTTAAGGGGGGAGCTTTTATAAATATGCTGCTGTTCGCCCTCTATGCATTTTTATTGTAGGAATATCATTCTAACAAAGACAGGAAGACATCTCTGTCCATGCAGGTGGGCTGGGTAATTTAAAAAAAGTGTCTTCAGTTAGCATTAGGGCCTAAACCCATAGGGAGTGTTTCACCAAGTAACCTCTATTGAAGGTGGTCTTAAAGCTTCCTTTTCCCTGTTCTATGTTCGGTGATGTTTTGTCAAAATTTTCAAACTGCCCGAAGCGTAGGCCTCCAACGCTACAGCCGCCCTGTTTTGACCAAAAGAGGTCAGAGAGAGACCTGCCGTCATGGAATGCGCATGCGTGGGGTATAACTAATTCTTTGCACTTGCCTTCTTACTGTTTCATTGGTATTAGTGAGAAAACACTTTTCAAGGCTTCTGATCACCCATTGTATGTGCAAACAACGCACTTCAACGGTAAGTTTGAAATCTGTATTTCCAGTGTCTTTGTTTTCCCTCTTTGCCACCATCTCTGATTGGTATAAACAATTTACTTTTATGAAGTCTAGTGTAAGAATAATTAATATTGCTTAGCGACACTCAACTATTCCCGTCCAGTAATCAGGAATTAGGGAGGTTAAGTAAGTAAATTTCAGCATTCAGGCAGCCTTGTGTCTCGCTCCAATTGTTTGGAAGAGATATAGCCTTTACCAGTACTAAATTGCGTACGATATAATCCGTTGCGTTAAAACCTTATGTGAAGCAAAGGGAAAATTGACCATGTCCGAAGGGGGCCGATAGTTCATGTAATCTCCTCGCTAACTACATATTCTTTCTTTGTCGGTTTTTTGTTTCTACTGGCGACCTTATTCAATCAAATAATTGTCTGTCTTTGCGGTTAAATTTTAGCTTTAATTGACAGGTTACGTGTGTCCTTGGCACTCAGGGCCTCATAAATTACGTTAATGAATTAATAAACTCATCAGCCAAGCCCCCACACGTAACAATATATATACATATGTATTTATACTGTATATATAACAGACGTATCATTATTATCATAAATTATTATTATTAACATTATATCACATTATTCTTTAACATGATCACTTATCATATGAAACAAGCCATGAGGTAAGTTTCCAACAACTCAAATATCCTAATGGAAAAAAAATCAAATCGTTGAGGCATACAATATATGATTTAAAGAAGACAAATATACACTTACGGACACAGTTACTGAAGAAGAAACAAAAATGTACGCGGCAGTACGCAGACAGTCTGACAGGTGACAATCGCCAGCTATTTGTGCAATCGATGCAGGAAAAATCTGGACCACCTTTTTCTCTTTAAGAACACGAATCATTCGTTGGGGAATCCGGGACGTTTTACATCAAGGTTACTTGGTCATAAAAATCTTAGTGCAGTCAGAGTCACGCCCACACACACACACAAACACACACACACACACACACACACACACATATATATATATATATATATATAATATATATATATATATATATATATATATATATATATATATATATATATATATATATATATATATATATATATATATATATATATATATGCATGCCTGTCTAGCAAAAAGAGTTGGTACATGTAGAGATCACAATGGTTGATTTAGCTGCGGTCCGTTAAAACTGCATTTATTAATGTCAGCATTGAATTACATTGATATTTAGTGGTGAAATTAGTAACTTATATCAAAAGGCTTGCTGAAATGAACACGAACCAGGCTTCTTTCTGTATTTCCCATTACCTTCCCTTACTTCTCCCTAATGAACACCATATTCTTTGGAAGTTTGAATTTCAAGTCAATGGCCCCTTTGGTGGGCTTGTTCCATATGAATAGGGTTCGTGTTCTGAATAATAATAATAATAATAATAATAATAATAATAATAATAATAATAATAATAACGGAACGTCTGGACTTTGGCCCACTGGTGATAGGAAACCAGTCACCTTCCACTTTTATCTCCAATTTTCGAGGTCTATTTGACTCATTCAGGGTTAAGACTTACTCTGTTTCCTTCATACTCTTCTTTTTGCTTCAGGACTAGGCCCACCGCCCATCCCCTTTAAAAAAGTTTAATATAAGAACATGAAGTGAGAAGAAAAATGTAGACTGGCTTGACTCGAGTGAAGCTTTAAACAAGTCCCACCTGCAAAGCTCTGTGGCTTGTTCTTCGCTCGTTCCCTTTGGTCTCTTCTTACGCAGCTGTCTAACTCCTTGAACTTTTTTTTTTGCATCTTTCACCAAGAGAATCCTTCAAATGAGCCTCTATGAGAGTGGAAAAAACGGCTTTATGGTTTCGTTAAGGGTTACATTTCTTTATAATAATAATAATAATAATAATAATAATAATAATAATAATAATAATAATAATAATAA
Organism: Macrobrachium rosenbergii; assembly: GCF_040412425.1. NCBI lineage: Eukaryota > Metazoa > Arthropoda > Malacostraca > Decapoda > Palaemonidae > Macrobrachium > Macrobrachium rosenbergii. Next base: position 13,275,797 of record NC_089786.1, on the reverse strand, counting down.
TAATAATAATAATAATATCCCCGAAAAGGAATCTGGAAAAACTAGATGCCGAAGTAGCTCCAGGACTCATGCAGAAGAGTGTGCTACCAGAAACAGCGCACATACTGTATTGAGAAAAGTGATGGACTCCTAAGGAGGCAGGATGCAACCCGGAACCCCACATTAAAAAAACCACCCAGTCGAATAGGATGACTGTGACAGACCAAAAAATAAATAATAATAATAATAATAATAATAATAAATAATAATAAATAATAAATTATTATTATTATTATTATTACTATTATTATTAGTATTATTATTATAAAAAGAAGCCTTCATAACAAAATAAAATAAGACTACATTATTCTCTTAAAAGACTTTTTTCATGCTGTAACCTTGAGCTGTCATCCTATAAAATATTTAAAGATTCATGAGGCAACTCCTTTGTATTCATACGTAATATATTCGCTGAATATTGAAACTCCATTATAATTGTATTGAAACTCCATTATAATTGTACTGAAACTCCATTATAATTGTTCCTAGTCTTATCACAAGAACATCTCTCTCAAATACTTTTATAATTTTCTGCTCCTGAAAAAGATTTTTTTTACCACACACCTGTCCGGTTTGCTCAATCAAATGCAAACCTAAACTGCCATGAATTAATTACACACACACACACACACACACACACACACACACACACAAATAGTTTCCTTAACCACAACCACTAACCTTTTCCTATCATTTTGCCCCTCAAGGAAAAAGTTTCGACAAAAGCATTAATAAATTTATAAATTTATTTCTCAATTGTTCTGGCATTATAAATGACCAACAGCCTTTCATAAATAATACATTACAACTAAAAGCGTCGTCTCGCAAAGCAAAACGAAAATCGATGTTCACGTACTGATTGGTTGAATAAAACTCGCCTGTATCGATGTGTCGATCAGGAGATCAAGGCGCATTCAGCGTATAGACTGAGTCACACACCTGGCCTCCAAAATCTGTTTGATTTTCTGAAATTTAGGCTCACAAGCCAAGCACTGGGGCGCTTTCGATCATTCAGCACTAAAGACAGTGAAAAGATGGAGTTAGAGTGGTTGGACAGCACGATATAAAGCGACCCAGAAAATAAAGATAAGTACAAGGATCTAAGTTAAGTATACCTTAGTTTTACCAGACCACTGATTAACAGCTCTCCTAGGGCTGGCCCGAAGGGTTAGACTTATTTTACGTGGCTAAGAACCAATTGGTTACTTAGCAACGGGACCTACAGCTTATTGTGGAATCCGAACCACATTATAGCGAGAAATGAATTTCTATCACCAGAAATAAATTCCTCTAATTTTTCATTAGCCGGCCGGAGACTCTAACGTAGAACTTGGAGAACGTCCAGCAGATGCGAAGAATTGATAGTTAAAAGATGTTGGACAGCAAGAGATAAGGAAACGGAAATGGCGATCAAGTAAAAGGCTTAAAAGTGAGCGCAGCTATGGACCGAAGGGGCGCTGCTAACACCCCGTAGTTATGCCTTCAATGCACCACGTGATACGCACTGAAAGCACTATTCCCCTACGGGGCTTCCGAAATATTCACAAAATATCATTTTTCACAGCTGACCGTGAAACAAAGGCCACGTGCGCCGTTTAGATATCTCATAAGCTAAATCATACGTGATTTCAACCTTCCCAAAGTAATGTATACTTAAAAGGAAGTTAGGTGATGAAATACTGAGCCACTGCCAAAAATTCCTCGTGGAACACCGTCTGCACATAACTTCATTCCAATAACTAAGACATTGGGCAAATACAGACGTAATTTATGTATCGGATCAATGCCTGGATTTCTGTTTTCGCTTCGCTTTGTGAGGACATACGTCTGGCTACGAAACTGATTTCTTTTAATGAATGATTACCAGTTCACTGGAACTGGAAGAAATAAATGTATTGATACATACATACATACATACATACATACATACATACATACATACACATATATAATTTATATATATACATATATATTTACTAAAAGGACTTCATTCAAACTGGATGGTATCAAATGGAGTATTTATTCAGAAAAAGTTACAAGCTTCCTTGGACAAACAGTCCACATTATCAAGTATCCATACGGATACTTGATAATGTGGACAGTTTGTCCAAGGAAGCTTGAAACTTTTTCTGCATAAATACTCCTTATGGATACTTGATAATGTGGACTGTTTGTCCAAGGAAGCTTGTAACTTTTTCTGAATAAATACTCCATTTGATACCATCCAGTTTGAATGAGGCCCTTTTAGTAATTCTACTAATGCACAGAACAATTGTGTAATGGATAAAGTTAATATACATACATATATTGCGATGCGTAACTTTACCTGGAGCTACCTCCACTACGGAGGAAAAGTCATATAAAAAAAAAAAAAAAAAACATGAAAAATGGCGTCAAGTCGTGACAAGCTTGCATCTGGAACAGAGCACATATATTCGAATTCTGGGCCCACGGACAGAATCAAATTTAATGACTCCAATGTTCATTATTTATGAAGGGTGCCCATAAAGGGAGTTTAAATGACAAGAATGTTTCGGCAGGAGTTTTATAGAAACAAAAAGCTGTGGATGATGGAGAAAGCACAGTTACTCAGTAAAGCAAAACTTAGCCAAACCTCGCAATGCTAAATTCAATCATTGATAATTTACAAGATCTCTTTCAATACATGTCGGCCGCTTTTTCCAATAATCCTCCTCCTCCTATATTACGGAGTAACAAAAATATAAAAGCGTAATTATAGACCAGATATTTTCAATGGTGACAAATTATCATATTTCCAAAAATAATTACTTGAAAGTGAATCATCTAATATTCATAAATCATTACAATTTATAAATCAGGTCTCGACATAACCTGCTCAACTACAGGCACTAAATGCCCCATAACAACAAACAATGCGCGCGCGCTCATACAAACACACACGCACGCACACACACACATATACACACACAAACACTCGGGCGAAACATAACCCTCTCAGTGCAGGTAATAAATTAAATAATGTTTAGTTATCGATGAAAACTGATCGATATACAAGGTTCTTGACAGGACTTTATAGCCAAAGATTTTAATTCCCGAAAAAAATATACCTCTATATTTATTTCCAGCTAATAACATACGAATCGATAAATCAAAACTAATTTTAACATGAGACTATTACACTCAGTCGGGCCCAAGGTCGGACTAAAGAGAGATTTCATCGTAGGCTTTATACGACGGCCTTGTTAAAATACCAAACACTGCTGAGTCGTGTAAAAATTTTAGTGGTAAGGTGCTTGCGCCAACGGGTCATAAAGAGGCATAAAACGCACGCACGCGCAAGCGCGCAAACACTCACACAGACAAAGATGCACATTATTTACACACACAGATACATACATACTTATATAATATATACATATGTATATGTGTGAATTTTTGCTACATACACAATGACTTTTTTTTATATTCACACATATTAGGCCACAAATCCCGTTTAATATCCAAATCACTATACCTCGGGAATAACTTAAACCCAAGGGAAATTACATTTGATAAGTGCTTCGTCGCCAGTGGGATTTGAACCGCTGCCTGATTTAGAAACTACCATGTACGGTGACTTTTGACCACTGAGCCTTTTATACACATCCATACATACATCCAATATATATAGCCTATACACACACACACATATATATATATATATATATATATATATATATATATATATATATATATATATATATATATATATATATAATTATATATATATATATATATATATATATATATATATATATATATATATATATATATATATATATATATATATATATATATATATATATATATATATATATATATATATATTATTATATGCCCACAGCGATAAATTACACACGGCCTCGATATCCATTTACTAACTTTCCCATCTTTATTATCTCCTCTTTTCATCATTGCACTTACTTTCCGAGCGCTTAAAATATCACTCATTCATCTGTACTGTTTGGGGTGTAAGCAACCTTCCACAGGACTATCAAAATTACCAAAAATACTTCCTTTAGTTGAGCTAGGATATATCAACTTTGGTCAGGCAAATATTGTCATCAATGTACCGCCTAAAGTGGTGAAACGAGATAAAAGCATAAGGCAATAAAGAAATACATATAAAGAGAAAGATTTAAAAGAATCAATAAATGACAGATATATGCATAATTATGCGCGGTGAATGAAAGAAAACACCTATGGCACTCAGCAGTGTGACGTAAGTGCCACCGTGTGGGAGGCATTTCTGTCACCCAGACCCGTAGTTTCTCACCCGCACAGATATCTGGGGGCGGCAGAGGTCACATGCGTGTGTCAACGGTATGCCATGAGTGATTGCACCCATAACTTGACAATGGATTGAAAGGTGCGATGTTCGAAAGAAGCACATACTTAAGTAATTGGAAGGAATTTGGACTTTTATATAACGCATATCACGTTTTTCTACTGGGATCACCTTTCAGCATTCCCTGCCTTTATTTTGATAAGCAATTTTAACCACTTCTTGTAAATTCGGTAATGAACAAGTTCCCTGTGGGAACAGAAAGAGGGATAATATAAAATTTAGGCCAAAGGCCAAGAGCTGGGGCCTATGAGATCATTCAGCGCTGAAAGGGAAATTAAAAGTAAAAGATTTTAAAGGTGTGGCAGGAGGAAAGCCTCGCAGTTGCACTATGAAATTGTTAGGAGAAGGTGGAAAGTAAGATGGAAGAAATAGAATATGAACGGAGGTACAGTAAAAGGAACGAAAGGTGTTGCAGCTAAGGGCCGAAGGGACCCCTGCAGAGAACCTTAATGTAATGCCTACAGTAAACCACGTGAGGTGAGCTGACGGCACTGCCCCACTACGGTTGGGGAAATAGATGTCAAAGTAAGATACAGAGTCAAGTTTATATCTTGAGAAGAGGCAAGAGAATGGAACAGATAGTAACACTTTCAGATATAAGGGGACGGAACAGAAGTGTTGCTGCCAACAACAAATGTATTGTGCTAAGGAGTTCCCGATTTCAATGCCAACAGATGACCTTGAACGAACTGCTACTCTGGCCAAGTCAATTGCTATTATCAATCACAATTTTATGAATGGTTCTATCGATTCGTCCCAACACCACATGACGATTAATTTGCAAAAAAAAAAAAAAAAAAAAAACATGCTCGGGTACTTAGAATCAATGTCATTATTATTTGAAAAGGAAAGTTCATATAGTACCAGCCAATTACCCAGACGTGAAAAAATAGAAAAAAAAGGTAAGGCAACAAGAGATATAAAGTAAAGATGGAAAAAAAGGTAAGGCAATAAGATATATAATAAAGTTAACACAAAACAGCGGAAAAAAGTAGATATATGCTGAAACCGATTCATAATTCAGAAAACTCAACAGTAGTCACGGTGCCTTTAAGAGTGGCATTACTAAGTCACTGTATATACACCTACCTACACCCAGATTACCATGAAGGGCGCTTTTAACACTTTCTGCCACGTTGCCTGGTCGGAGAAAAATGCTGTAAGTGGTTGACAACGATAGCGTCTATCAGAAAACGCTTTCGTGGAGTAGTCACGCGATTGATACACTATAGAAAACAATAAAAAAAAAATGTCAAATATGAAAGCGGGCATAAGTGTAACGGATGCGGAGAGAAAACCACTCACATACCAACTTCAATCTCGAGTCCCAAGGTCAGAGGGCCATTGAACCACATATCCGTATAAAGCCCAGACCGGAATAAATAAAGAAGAAAATGACCAAAGGTGGGGCCTATCCACGATAAATCTAACGGATTTAGGTTTTGAAAATTCAAAGAACTCAATTGGGAAAGAAGAATGATTTTGATTTATGAAATTTCGCTGTCAAGCCAAGCACCGAGGCACTTCCGGCCATTCACCACCTCAAGACAATGAGAAGAGGGAGTTGGAGTGGTTGGACAGGACAGGGAGATCCAGAAAACAAAGGAAGTGCAGTACAAGGATCTAAAGGGTTTGGAAGAAAACGCCATTATTACATTGAGAATAATCAGAGGGGCTGGACAGCAAGACTGCAGAAAGGAAGCGGAAAGGGCGTAAAGTAACGGGCTAGTAATGGTGTAGCTAGGGGCAAAAGGGGGCTACAAACACCCTTTAGTAATGCCTACAGTGCACCAGGTGACGTGCACCAGCGGCACTATCCCCTATGGGGGTGGGAAAAGAACGGTGCAGCCTGACCACGAATAAACCAATTGTCTTGGTTCTTGAAACTGGAAAGATTGTAATAAGGAAAGCAGGAGGAGGAAGAGAATTCTAAAGCGCCAAAATTTCTTGACTCACCTAACCTGCGTCTTTTCAAGAGACGCAGGCCAGTAAGGCAACAGCCTTTCCCGTCTGGGCTCTGCACTATAACTAAAGGGCAAACTTCCAGAATCCAAAACACCAGATATCAAAGGTCTGCAGTTTCCTATTCTCTTGATCTCGAAGAGAAAAGAATTTCACTCAGTAAAACCGACTTCAGTACATCAGTAGTTCTCAAATTTTTTGGTATCGTTACCCCCGGCAGTGGCGTGACTGATCACCATTACTCCTTCCCCATTCTTCTTCAGTTATGTGAAGTTATAATGCAGTATAAAGGAAAGAAAAATATATTAATGCTTAATTTCTAATGCATTTTATATATAAGAAATTAATTTTACTTTTACTCAAGTCTTAAGAAATAAAGAATTCAGATTTCAGACATTATTCCTTTGACGAAAAATTAAAATTAAAGCATTATTCCTTTTATTACAAATTGGAATTAAAGCATTATTTCTTTAATAATAGAAAATAATGACATTACTGCAGCATTATTAATGGGAAACATGGTATTGTTTGTCTTTTATTTAAATATCAATGCGAGGGTTTGTCGAGGACAGTGGACATCGCATATTAGCATTTATTTATTATTATTTTATTTATAAACGTACTGAATTTTACCCCAGTTTGAGAACCAGCTTTATTAGTTTTTAGAAAGTGCCTTTTAGACCCTGAGCAAGAAACAGCTTCATTACCCCCACGTGGTTAAGAACCAACTGGTTATTAGCAACGGGACCCCAGTTTGAAGAACCACTACTAGCGAGAAATGAGGATATCAAGTTTTATAGGTGTCACCAATCCACAATGGAGGGAAAGAGGAAGAGAAGACGAAAAAGAAGAGCTACGACCTCGTGAAAAGTGGCAAGTTACTCTGCTGTATATTCAAGACCCTTATGACAACGATTAACCCTGAACATTATCATTACTATCATAACGCACAATAATGTATCCCGCAAAAATATATCCCCAATAATCTAAAGGAGGTGGTAGGAATAAAATCATTGAACCAACAATGGAGAATGCGTTTTTCCATTTTTGAAGAGATAAATTGGTAATTGATTGATTGAATATAGAATTTAGGCCAAAGGCCAAGCACTGGGACCTATGAGGTCATTCAGTGCTGAAATGGAAATTGACAGTAAAAGGTTTGAAAGGTGCAACATGAGGAAAACCTCGCAGTTGCACTATGAATCAATTGTTAGGAGAGGGTGGAGAGTAAGATGAAAGAAAAAGAATATAAAAGGAGCTACAGTAAAAAGAACGAAAGGGGTTACAGCTAGGAGCCGAAGGCACGCTACAAAGAACCTTAGGTAATGCCTACATTATACCACATGAGGTGCACTGACGGCGCATCCCTCTAGGGGGATAAATTGGTAACGAGCAGTACAATCACAAATTGAATGGAAACTACATCAACAAAAACCGCAGAGATATTGGTAAAGCAAAGAAACTACGACAGAAATAAACCACTGGCCTGTGGAAATGAATAAACCAGTGACACCTTAGCCAAAGTGAGGTTGGACCTAGTGGTAAATATACCAAATATACAGTATCGTACGTAAACCTATGACAAATTGACACACACCCCAAAGTAGACCAATGACAGTGTTTGAGCAAACTGATGACATGATTGCATGAGGAAACTACTAAAACAGTAACCAGTTAAAAGCAGTAAAACAGCGGAAAGCGAACGAGCAAGACTAAAGCCAGTATACCTACGACAGTGACTGAAGTAAACCAGTAACAGTGTGGCGTAGGGTACGTCCACAATACAGTAAAATATGTCAAAACACACGTCAGCAATTTATTGCATACATCTCACAAACAGGTTGAAAAATGCCAACGACCGTAAGTTGAGGAGAAGTCTTTGGCCAATATTAGTGTGTTTAAGACATGTTTTACTGTGGTGTGGATGCAACTTAAGCCCACAAACCTAAAGAAATAATGACATTAGTAAAATAAATATAATAAGGTAATGACAATCATGTATATTGGCGCTGCTGCTGAGATGAGAAAACAGAAACAGTTGCTCAGGCTTACAAGATGACAAAAAAAAAAAAAAACTAATGGGACCAGCAACTCAATGGATAGGCGAGGTAAGGTATGGTAGCCCTGGGTTGAGAGATAAAAAAATAAAACACAAAACACACAAAAGAGCCTGAGTGACTTCCGAGTTAGTACTACAACAGAAGCAGGGGAAAACCTTCAATATAACTATAAAGTGTGTCTAATGTAATCGATTAAACATACAAGACAAGAAGAAAATGCATAAGAACACCTCACAACGTCCGGGTATGACGTAAAGAATCTGATCAGTTAACTTTCGAATGTCAAAGCGCCGACCCTCCTGCAATATTCACTATCTATACTTCCTAAAGTGACTCATTCTTCAGCTCTTGCAATCAATCTCTACATATCCCTGAATTTTGTTCCTTTTTTGATGGCTCTTACTATTTACCAAGATACGGGTTGTGTTTTATACAGTACTTGAAAAAAGATTTTTGAACCTGTATTCGTGTTAACCACTTTTTCAATTATCTTTCGCTTCATTTTAACTCTGTATAGAATTACTTTTTTTTTTTTTTGCACTCTTAACTTAATGGCGTGGTTGCTGACTGTAAATCTGTAACTTGGTGGCTGCATTTCATTCGCTTTCATATATCAGTGGCGGTGGCGTTAGGCCGGAACGTCTAAAATAGACGATGTTTGTGGCAACGAATCTGGTTACAGCCGCTCGACCTACACAGATTTCATAGAAACGTACCTACTTCCTATACACCCAATGTGTGTACATGCTCTCTCTCTCTCTCTCTCTCTCTTTTACACACAAAACACACACACTCTCACACACACACACACACACACATATATAATATATATATATATATATATATATATATAATATATATATATATATATATATAATTTATATATATATATATATTTATATATATATATATATATTATATATATATATATATATATATATATATATATATATATATATATATATATATATATATATATATATATATATATATATATATAATATATAATATATATATATATATATAAATATATATATATATATATATATATATATATATTATATATTATATATTATATATATATATATATATTTTATATATATATATACACACACACAATGATATATGCACACACTTATCAAAGTTCCGTCGATTCCCTGACAAAGTGAATCGAGAGAAAACAAGATGGTTACTCTCACGCTCATACTTGAACTTTTGAAGAGTGGATGAGCACACTGCACAGAAAACCTCCATAATATTAGTCACGCTGCAGCCTACACATTAAAAACAAACTCGTCAGCGGCATGGCGAATACCCTATACACACTGTGCCACTCGATTCCAGTTCTCTTCCACTATCTGGATTAAAGGCCCTTACTTTCAAATACTACTTTTGCATCATTTATCCTGCACTTTACAGGGTTTTCTCACCTCTTCCTTTCTAATGTTTTCGAATTATACACTTTTCAGTGACTTATTCGCCATCCAACCGCTTCCAAATGACTGAACCACCTTGGAAACGCTGACTTACCCTCTGATCTGCGTTAACGTTTTTACCACTTGTACGTATGTTCATTCTTCCCACCTTGTCAATTGCTCTTATGTTGCATACAGCTCAACAGCCTCAACCTGTATCCTCTCATTCAAATTCAACTTCCACACCTCACTTCATTAAAAAACGTTAGTTCAACACTTTGTTCCTGCATTTCAATTTTAGCTTCCACAGGCACACCACCTCTCATCCAAATCCTCTGCACACACCCGGCTGCAAATTCCTGAGATGCGTGTATGATAGTATTGCACCAGCCCATTGCCTTGTGGTACGGGTGTAAAAACCACCGTAGGTCCTGCGTGTCGTAAAATGCGACTAAAAGGACAGCTACTGCCTTTTAGTCTTACTTTTTACTAAATGCCTAGGCCACAGCCGGTAACTGTGGAAACTGCTGCCTTGCAGTCGTACTTTTTAGTAAAGGCTAGACCCATCGCCAATAACTGTGGAAACTGCTGCCCTGCAGTCTTACTTTTAGTAAAAGGCTAGGTCCACCGCCGATAACTGTAGAAACTGCTGCCTTGTAGTCTTACTTTTAGTAAAAGGCTAGGTCCACTGCCAATAACTGTAGAAGCTGTTGCCTTGCAAGTGGACTTTTTAGTCAAAGGCGAGGCCCACAGTCAATAACTGTGGTTGATGTCAGCAAGGGTATGCGGTCGTAAAAACCCCTTTGCCAAACAATGAATCACGCCTGATGTAAGAAGGCGCATCAGGCAACCGACCCCTTAACGTAGGGATAACGGTGGAAAGATTTCACCAGCCCGGTTTTCTGCCATGATCCTAGGTTAGGTTAGGTTATGTTGCGTTAATACCTTCAGTGAAATTTGGCGACCCGCTGTTTTCAGGGAAAGGTCCTAATGCTCTGTTACATCTCGGGAAAATGCCACCCGGCTGCCGATAACTGAAACTGCTTCTTGCAGTCTAACATTATTTTTAAAAGGCCAGGCCCAACACCTATAACTGTGGAAACTGCTGGCTTGCATACCATTTACTTCAACAACCCCATCATATAACACAAACTTGTACAAAACTGCCCAATCAACGGTAAACGTACAGCCAGGAATAGTGGAAAATATCAGAACAATGCTTAACGTAACAAATAAACTGTAAAATATATGAACACAGCTTGGCATGAGAGTAAAATTTGAAAATATAATAATATAAGAACTTTCCTTAACACGGAAGTAAAACTGGATAAAATTTAGCAACTGTGCTTAACAAGAAAGACTAAATTGTGTAAAATTTATGAACTGCATCTAACAAGATAATCGAAACTAAGTATACGAACTGCGCTTAACATTATAAAACTGAAAAATATATGAACTGCAAAATTTATAAGGTGTGCTTAACATGAAAGACCAGCTATTTGCACTTGACATGAGTGGCTACGTGTGTAAAATATACGAACCCTCCTTTATTAAAGACAAAACTGTGCACAGTATAAAAACACCCAATAACATGAAAGCCAACACTAAGTAAACTACATGAACAGCGTTCCACATAAGGGACAAAACTGCGCAAAATACTAGAACGTGTGCTAAACGTAAGAGTAGAGTTCAACAAGAGAGCCGAAATTGTGCAAAACTGTGTTTGACAAGACACATAAAACTGCCAGGTCCAAAGCCAAAATAAGTAGAAGCTGTTGCCTTGCAAGTGGAAGTTTCTTCGGCGAGGCCCACAGTCAATAACTGTTTTGATGTCACAGGGTATGCTATGCGGTCGTAAAAGGCCACCAAAAACAGATCTATCTTTCTGCGGTCTCGGCATAATGTTAATATGATAACGGTGGGAAAAAGATTTAACCACGGCCCGGTTTTCTATCCTATGATCGTTGCCAGATGCACGATTATGGTTATGTTGCGTTAAACCTTAAATGAAATAAAAACTATTGTTTTCAGGGAAAGGCTGCAATTTACATATGAAAATGATTGGTGGGTGGATTGCCTCTTCTCTTTCCCTAAATTTGGATTTACCACCAAACACCTATAATTTTTAAGATCTGAGGGCTGGCATACCATTTACTTCAACAACCCCATCATAGAAAAACACAAACTTGAAAAACTGCCCAATCAAAAGTAAAGTGCGGACAGAAAAAAATATCAGAACAATGCTTTTCTTTAAAATAAAACTATAAATAGTGAACACTGCCTCGTTACCTGACGCGTCAAAATTTTAAAATATAGTACTAAAGAACTTTGGTCACATGTTAGTAAAACTGGATAAAGTTTAGTACTAGCTTAACATGAAAGACTAAATTGTGCAGAACTGGCATCTAACAAGATAATAAACTAAAATAGCACCATAAAAATTATAAAACTGAAAAAACATAAAATTCAAAATTTATAAAGTTTCCTATAAACAGTGACATAAAACCCATTATTTACTTGACATGAGTTTAGCGCTTAACAGAGTAAAAATACGAACATTGTTATTAAACTCAAAGACTGTGCACAGTATAAAAACAAAAAAAAAAAAAAAAAAAAATTAAATAAATGAACAGCAAAAAATAAATAATTAAATAAATAAAAATACTAGAAGTAAAATAAATGTAAGAGTAGAGTTCAACAAAGGCGACAGCTGTTTAAAATGTGTTTGACAAGACACATAAAACTTGGAAAAAGACAAAATTGTTATAAATGTCTAAGTTTCTGCACGCGAGCTAGTTTTCAAGCTGAAATCCAGGCCAAAAAACAGAGTATCTTTTGCGGTCTCGGCATAATGTTATATAAAGGCAAATTTATGAAATAACCACGGCCCGGTGGTGGTCTATATATCGTTGCCAGATTACGATTATGGCTAAATTTAATATAAATAAAATAAAAACTATTGAGGACTATATAGGCTGCAATTTGGTATGTAGGATGATTGGTGGTGGATGATCAATATATATTATAGCCCTCTAGTCTAGTAGTTTTTAAGATCTGATATGGGGCATAAAGTGCAGACAGAAAATATGCGGACAGAAAAATACAATAGTTTACATAAACATATAAATATGCTACTCTATCGTTATATATATATATATATAATATATAAGTGCTAGTACTAAAATATGGTCAATGTTAGTATAAATTTAGTACCAGCAATCGGAGCAGATATAAATATACGTAGATAAGCCAAATTAGCACCATAAAAATGTATATCAACGCAAAAATAAAATTTAATCTTACATAAAGTTTCCTATTAACAGTCACATAAAACCCATTAATTACGTAAACCAGAAGTTTAGCGCTTAACAGAGAAAAATACGAACATTGTTGCTAACTCAAAGACTGCCTCACAAAAGGAAAAAAAAAAAAATAAATAAATAATTAAATAAATAAAAAAAACTAAGTATAAATATATGCCCAACGCCAAAATGCTACAATTGTTTAAAATGTGTAAGTGACGTCAACTTGAAAAAGACAAAATTGTTATAAATGTCTAAACTGCACATAATATACAAGCTGAAACTGCGAAAAATGTGAAGAGTAATTTGCATTACATTAAAGGCAAATTTAGGAAATATATACTATGCAAAGTACATATGAAAATTTTATATAAATATAAATATATATATATATATATATATATATATATATATATATATATATATATATATGTATATATATATATATATATATATATATATATATATATATATATATATATATATATATATATATATATATATATATATATATATATATATATATATATATATATATATATATATATATATATTTATATATATATATATATATATATATATATATATATATATATATATATATATACATATATATAAATATATATAGTATAAATATATATATATATATATATATTTATATATATATATATATATATATATATATATATATATATATATATATAAAATATATATATATATATAATATATATATATATTATATAAAATATATAATATAAATATATATATATATATATATATATATATATATATATATATATATATATATATATATATATATATATATATATATATATATATAAAGCAAGTGTATTTTGAAAAATGTCGAGAAATTGCTTAACACCTAACATACAGCCAGTATATATAAAAAAAATAGATTTTTAACTATTTCAAACGCCAAAATTCGAATAAATATGGACCCCTGTCGAAATAGTTTAATGATAAATAAGTATTATGAAAGTGAAAATGAATCTGTTTCGGTACTGCAATGCTCACAATAACATACATACAAACATACATATCTTTATGTCTTTCAAATGAACGACCTGGGTTCGAGCCTGATGTCAGAAATTTGTTTCTTGATCCACAAGTAACTCTGTGTTGACTATTTCTATCATATTCACTCAGAAAGGATAATTCGAATGAAATGCTGTCAACTGGGTCACTGCTGAGTCGGGAAGTTGGGGAAAACAAGCTGGTAGGGAAGGCAGTTAGCCTGCCCTGGTAATTCCTTGAGTATAGTGGTAATCAGGTTCCAGCTTCTTTTCTGACTTGCGAGGTCTGGCTGGCAGCGGTCTCCTCTTTCAATTTTAAGACCTGGGTTCGATCCTGATGTGAGTCAGGAATTTACAATATATATATATATATAATATATATATATGTGTGTGTGTATACAGTATATATATAATGTAAATTTGAGACCTGGGTTGATCCTGATATGAGTCATGTAAATTTACATTATATATATATATATATATATATATATATATATATTATATATATATATATATATATTATATATATATTATATATATATATATATATATATATATATATATATATATATATATATATATATATATATATATATATATATATAATGTAAATTTGAAGAAGCAGGAACCTGATTACCACTGTACTCAAGGAATTATATATATATATATATATATATATATATATATATATATATATATATATATATATATATATATGTATATAACTTTCAGCACATGAATAACAACGTGATATAGAATCCTGACAGAGTATCTGGATGAAAACTACAAGAAAATACTCACCGAGTTCCCGTTCATCTGCGCGCATCTCGTCTTGAAGTTTCTTTCACTGATCAGGACCACGTGAAGGCGTGCAACTACCTTACGAAAACGTGTACACTACTAATGTGAACAAAATATCTTTACATTTGTGTATGATAAGTGTCATCCCTCTTAAGAACAGAAGTTAATTCAAAATTAATGTATGATCCGGACGTCTAGCGGCTGTCTAAACAGGCTGGTTGAATCCAGATGTCTTGAGTCAAGGACAATGTTTTCTCGCGGAGCCACACTCGGTTGCGTCGCTTCCACACCAAAGCCACTTAGCTACTGGGTCATATACTAACTTACTAAGCCTTAGGTTCCCTTCTCTCTCTCTCTCTCTCTCTCTCTCTCTCTCTCTCTCTCTCTCTCTCTCTCCTGTCAATACGCTCCTAAGACGTTTTCGTATAGATGTTTCATTGGTTAACTGACAGGCACCATTGGTTTCTGATATGTATGGGGGAAACCTATATTAATAATTAATGCGCGCGCAACCACTTCCCGTTCGATTGCAGAAACTTCTGAGTTTGATTTCAAATCACCTCTGGTATACGCTGATGAACGCTTGAAATCTTACACAGTTTTCTTATTAGCAAGTTAATGCCCTTGTCAAATATACCATCAACATGAAATCATGGAATTGTTTACATTTGTGATCCTGAAACTTGGCTTGGCAGAATTAGGTGTTTCTCGTCAGGCTGTTCCCGGCCGATCGTTTGACACAAACCACCCTTGTCACTCTCTAGCCATCGTTAATGGTTATTCGCGATCACAGCGAGCTTTTTGTATAACCTTTACAACTAACTCAAAGCTCAGTGCAAAGAACTATGTGATATTCTTTTTTTTTATTATTCTCATTCTTTTCTGGTCTCTAACTTTGAATACACCCTAAGCGATTTCAATTGCAACTGGGCAAAAATGACGGAGCAAAAGTTAGGAATCACACACACATATATATATATATATATATATATATATATATATATATATATATATATATATATATATATATATATATATATATATATATTTCAGCCTACAACTTACCTTTTTTTAATGGACTGGATAATTTTTATTAATAGTCTGTGTGTCGTCTAGTGCTAGCGAACTGAGTAAGGCTGACAAGTATCCAGTGTATCAGCTGTTATGAACATTTAAATAAAGAATGGCAATTCTGTTGAGAACTGATGGAATGTGTGTTGATTTCTCATTATAATTAATACACGATTTAAATGTATGGAAATATGATAATTAATTTATTACTACTGCCGTGGGTTTTTTTTTTTACCTATTCTATCTTATAAGAGTTGCCAAAACAAGTGAACGACCACTATGGATTTATCTTTTAAAATTTTTACACGTTTTCAATTAGAGAAGGACACCTTTTTATTTTCAAGTAAGCGATTTAAAATTTTGAGTCCTGTTAAGTGTTAGCTGCCGTTTACTTCTCCAGGCCTCTGGGGGATGGTGCCTTCAATGCACCTCACGGGGTGCACTGTAGGCATTACTAAAGGTTCTTTGCAGCGTTCCTTCGGCCACTAGCTGCAACCCCTTTCATTCCTTTACTGTACCTCCATTCACATTATCTTTCCTCCATCTCGCTATCCAACCCCTCCCAACAATTATTTCGTAGTCGCAACTACGAGGTTCTCCTGTTACACCTTTCAAACCTACCTACTCTTAATCTCCTTTCCAGCGCTGAATGACCTCATAGGTCCCAATGCTTGGCCTATAGCCTAAACTCTCTATCCCATTCCTACATCCCCAGCGATATATACCGATCGAACACTTTGCGATCAAATTTGATAGTGTAAATTACTTCATACCCCGATTGCACTATGTGCGGAGTTGAGTTATTCTTGCTCATATTCTTCTTCGAATCTGGGCTTTGGTCTTGACCAACTTCGAAACCTAATGGCAAAACGGATTGTACAGTAAGTTCCAAAAGTGAAGCTAAAAATTCCAGAGGATTTCGTTCGAAATCCACTAACTGGCAACCACAGCACGTAGCTGAAAAACTTATTTTTTTCTGCATTGAAAGCTCCATCAAGCAAAATAAAACTAACATATGATGCACAAATATCAAATCTATGATATTTATAAGAATCATAAGAAAAAATTACGGTAATAGTAATTATTTCAAACTATAGTAATTACCTCAAACTATAGAATCGAAACAATTTGAAATTTTCGTTCAACACAGGATTACCAACATTACCTTTATATATTTCGAGCAATGTGGAAACAAATATTTAATATCAATGTGTATTATCAATTATTTTAGCGAAGATGCATAAAACCATGCAAGTATCAATAGAATATAAAGGGAAAATCTCCGTAACATTAAACATAATCAACCATGAATGCACATAGATTCAACAGAGAAGATGGGTGTGGTTGGTAGTTCTGATTTTAGCTTCTAGGACCCGACCATTCGGACTCTATTTCAGCTTCGGCTTCGGTTTCGACCCACGACACAAACGCAACATTATCTACCCAACCTATGAATCACCAGCCGTGTCCTACTAGGGTGGGGTGCGGGGGACTTTGCCCAAATACCCCCATCGCCAGCCAGTAATATTGAATATAAACAGGTAAATCAGTTCCCTCCTTCATTATGTTTGCAATAACTGACAGAATGTAACCACTGTTGAAAGGGTAAACTTGATTGCAAACAGGTTTTCCATTCCAAATACAGAACCGTTACAAATACAGAGGGCTTCTCCGAACAATAAAAGTGTTCCCAAATCATTCAAGTCTAAAAGATCCACCAAGGTTGACCGAAAACAACTGAAAATTCATCTATCTGACTTCCTCACTTCCTCTGCCTTGGCTTAGGCCTAGACTTCCTCACTTCCCCGGACTTGACTTTGGCGTAAACTTCCTCACTTCCCCTGACTTGACTTAAGCCTAGACTTCCTCACTTCCCCTGGCTTGGCTTAGGTCTAGATTTCCTCACTTTCCCTGCCTTGGCTTAGGCCTAGACTTCGTCATTTCCCCTGACTTGGCTTAAGCCTAGACGTCCTCACTTCCCCTGACCTGACTTAGGCCTAGACTTCCTCACTTTCCTGACTTGAATTAGGCCTAGACTTCCTCACTTCCCTTGACTTAACTTAGGCCTAGACTTCCTCATTTCCCCTGACTTGGTAATGAAACCTAATTAATGGAAAATCATGTTTACAACCATCTAGATATCCAAAGAACTCAATATTATTATTATTATTATTATTATTATTATTATTATTATTGTCGCTGATGATGTTTTAACTGTTACTGATGTAGTTGGTGATGCTGATTATGCAGTAGGTATATTATCGTTACTGCCGCTGCTATTATTATTATTATTATTATTAAAATTATTAAAGAAACCATTCTTCATATAATTCTCAGAAAGCACAAAAGGAACAATCGAAGGCCCCACACCCAGCAAAACAGGTCCGTGACCCCTCCCCCGGGCAATCACTCTTCCCGAAAAACCAGAGAGAATTCAGGACTTTTCAGCCTGAAACTCAAAACGCCAGAGGGACGGAGCAATCAATAGACGTGGAGCTGTCAGCCTGATTCTCTGGTAGTCATGTGAAGATTTTTGTCCATTCGTCGATAAAAAAAAAAAGGAGTAAGAGTTTTCTTTGTGTCTATTCTTTCAATTTCGGAAAATTACAATAGCTGTTTTAAAAAGAACCGCTAAGTCATTAGTCATGCTTAGTTTTAGCTATCTGTAAAAGAAAACTATTGAGATGGCTATTTATCTGTTCGTCCGCACATAGTCCGTCCGCCCTCAGATCTTAAAAACTACTGAGGCTAGAGGGCTGTAAATTGGTATGTTGATCATCCACCCTCCAATCATCAAACATATCAAATTGCAGCCCTTTATCCTCAGTAGTTTTTATTTTATTTAAGGTTAAAGTTAGCCGCGATCATGCGTCTGGCACCGCTATAAGTGCCAACAACACAGGCCGCCACCGAGCCGTGGCTGAAAGTTTCCTGGGCCGCCGCTGAGAATTTCATGGGTCGTGGATGAAAGTTTCATACAGCATCAAACGCCTACAGAAAACTCGACTGCGCCAAAGAAACTTCGGCGCATTTTTTGTTTTTTTTCTTTCCCACATTCATGACGTCAGCAAATGTACTGGAATTTCATAATGACGTTGATGTTTCAGAGACTTAGAGAAATATTAGCTAATTGACTGATTAGTCTACGCAAATTGGAGTCACAAATATCACGGTCACTGACGCCAGGAATGTATTTTTGTACAAGATCATTTAAATAATATGAAGAGAAGCCCAATAGTGAACCGTTTACTGTTATTTCAGGCCTCATTTCAGAACAAAACATTAAAACACAAATCACGTCAATTATAACAGGCATTTTCTGACTCATTTTAACTTGGCAAGTTCTGTAAAAAAAAAGAAATACCAATTAGGAAAACATTTTAATTCTAGTAAGGAACCTCAGACCGAAACAGCAATTTATAACTGATGCTCATCGAAACAATTAGACCAGTGTTTCTTAACCTGGGGGCGCGCCCCCCTGGGGAGCCTCGGCAATTTCCAGGGGAGCCGCGAGCCATAGGGAAAATTTAAAGATTCTCAAATTATATTCGTTATTCTCTTAACAAGAGTGAGGAACTAATATTCAGAATTAAAAAAAAAAAATGCAAATGCATCGCCGTATAACGGTAGTTTCCTGTAGTCTACTACTCTGGTTATACTCGTTGGGCTGACCATGTTTTGTAATTATTTACCTCCCTCCCTATCCCTCGAAACCCCTTCTCTTTCTCTTTTTTTCATTTTCCCTTAAATCTGGGAGGGATTTTACTCCTAGATGCAAGGGGGGCGTGGTAATAAAAAGGTTGAGAACCACTGAATTAGACCAATAATTGACTGTTCTTGAAAGATCTAATTTGAAGCCAGGAAACAATTGAATCTCAAAACGATGAAGTCATGAATTTGCAAATCGATTGAAATACTTAGTAAATCTAGGGCTGCTTTTTGTTTATAAAGTTTGCAAATAATTAGTCATTCACACAAAAAAATAACGACTATTAAGTCACACAGTCGAATCCTAATTAACGAGGTTAATGATCACGTGTAACGTAGGTGGCGAGTCAAGCAATACAGAACATTGTTATATAATAATAATAATAATAAAAATAATAATAATATTTTTATGTGCAGCCTTTTCTGGAGGTGATAATTCTATACTTCTCTAGCCTCTCAACTGTCGATATATTCCACTGGTAAACTGTATTACAATAATCAGTAGACCTGAATTCAGAACACAGCAAAAACTACATGCATAAGCTTTAAGGGATACAGTTCTCACGACTGAATGCTGGAATACCAAGTCCTTACTAAGTTGAATTATATAATCGCAACATCCCCTCAGTAAACAGGATATTAGTGACAGAACAATGAAGAAAATATTAGCATATTCCATAACATGAATAACAGCATAGTGTATTCCATAATGTAAGTTCCGTGTATTAACAAAGAAAATGGTGTACGCTTTGTCGGAAAAATTATTTGTTCAGACGAAATAAATATAGCACTAATTATATATATATATATATATATATATATATATATATATATATATATATATATATATATATATAAATATATATATCAGTATATTAAAACACATAAAAGATTCGGACTTAAAAAACAGTATGCTAAAAACAAATACAAAATATTCAGTTTAAAATGCCTGGAGAAAGATATATATATATATATATATATATATATATATATATATATATATATATATATATGTGTGTGTGTGTGTGTGTGTGTGTGTGTGTGTGTGTGTGTGTGTGTGTGTGTGTGTGTGTATGTATATATATATCTTACGACAAAAATTGTAATTTTTTTTTTTTTGTAAAAGCCATAATGCCAACAGCCAATGATACCCGGACGTTATAATTAAGATTAATCAAAATTCCTTCAGTTCAGGTCTATGATATGAAACTTTCGATGAAATCGTTCGCTTATGGTTTGGGATTTACACAAGGAGTCTCTCTCTCTCTCTCTCTCTCTCTCTCTCTCTCTCTCTCTCTCTCTCTCTCTCTTTCTCTTATATGAAAAATATATACCAACTGAAAATTAGACAAACCATTTAACAATTTATTAGCAAAGATATTAGTGGTGTCCAAATATATATATATATTTTTTGTTTCTTTACCAACGAAAATCGACACCCAAAAAGGCGTAACCCAAGAGGAGTTCTTCACGTAAAAAAAATAATATAAATAATTCAGTCTACTACGCCGCTTTTCTCTCGCTCCATTTGCAAGTTACCCTTAAAATTTATGTGCTGGACTTATCATTGAAAACGAACATTAGGCCGTTAAAGAAAATTTGTAGATACAAATTTTCTTACTGTAATCTGGCAAAAATGCACTTGAAAGTGTTGGACAGCTTAACGATGACTTGTTGAATATGACAGGTCCGAACAGTATCCTTATATATTGCGTAAAGCTACTTTGTGATCCGAATGAAAGCACATATTATTCTCTTTACGTTCCCGAACTGGCTGCCGGATTATATTATATATATATATATATATATATATATATATATATATATATATATATATATATATATATATATATATATATATATATATATATATATATATATATATATATATATATATATATATATATATATATATATATATACACACAGACACACACACTTAGACAAAGGTCTTGACAGTTGTGAATCCATGATTTGCAAAGAATAAATAGGGATGAATAGTTTGATCGATTATTTGGAAGAGCAAGTTGACGTACGGACTGTTTTAATCATACGTTTTCCTAATCTGGTCGAGAAGAGTGAAAATAGATCATCTTTAGGAAGAGAGAATGACCTTAAATAAAACTAAGACAAGCGATGAAGAGAGATTTATGGAGTGTGCGCAAGGTCTACTTAGAACGGAAAAATAGAAGCTGATAGGATTATTGGGTCTCACAGGAAGACGGAATAATAACTCTAAGCGGCAGTATGATGAAATAAGCTACTTAGCGAGAGAAAAATAATATTTTTAGGGGTGCAGAAGAGAATATCATACACAGGAATACTGGAAAACAGATTTTTGAGGTAGTCAAGAAAAACGTAAGGGATAAAATAAGGGAAATAATAAAAAAACAGAGGTATTTTAATGAGATAAAAGAAAAAATAATACTAATATGGGACTCGGAGTAAAAGAGACATTATGCCGGGAGAGAAAAACATTTGTCTGTTTACCAAGAAATCAATATGAGGTGTGGGATAGTGTTGCACACGCGTGAACTATCAAGCAACGAAAACCGTTACATAACTGTGAGAGACTAACTATTTTTAAGCCACGAATGAAGACGAAATGAAATATGGGGAAGATAGGCAGTATATTTACTTATAGGTGGTCTTGGCCCTCATCCGAAAGTGACATAACAGATGCATCTCTAAAGGATACTCAAAAGAAACTTTATGTATCTTTCAGTCTTTACTGAACACGTACAGAATTGTGGGGTCAATGTGGAATCTTCACTAGCAAATTATTATTATCTTCTACTTAAGTAGATGAAACCTATTCACATGGAACAAGCACACCAAAGATGCCACTGACTTGAAATTCAAACTTCCAAAGAATGTTGGTTGCAGCCTCCCACAGCAGACCCCGCACTGCAGCAGTAACTGATCATGATGCAGAGCCAGTGATTTTTTCATCGCCCTGGGGGAGACGCGAACCCGCGACATCTGAGTGGCATACCACGACACTAACCACTGATTGTTCGCCTATGTAAGCTATAACTATTACATCAAGCTACGCTGATGCCAATTCCCAGTTTATATTTTGTGTGAATAATTTTCTCCATGCATAGAAAATGTATTTGATGTTTGTCCTTTTCCACCGGAGTATTTACATTGATCTACTCTTGTTTTGATGTCTTTTTCCGTTTATTCAGTTGACTGAATTACAATCATACCATCGGGACTTTATACACCACGTTACAATCAACTACTGGGCTAGTTTTACTCAAAACTTCCCTGATTCGTTTATGAATATTCGAACAGACTTTTCGCAACCGAAACCTACAGAAGGTTGGGAATAAGAGATTTTATTCATTGTTTTCATTTGTCTGTGTCGTGAACCTTATAAAACCTTATGTCAGTTTAACTTCTTGCACATTAGTCTAGGCTTCTCTTGAATAGCAGTTTTAGTTTTCAGTAAAAGAAAACTATTGAGATGGCTTTGTCTGTTCGCCCTCAGATCTTAAAAACAGCTGAGGCTAGAGGGCTGCAAATTGGTATGTTGATCATGCACCCTCCAGTCATCAAACATAACAAATTGCAGTTCTCTACCCTCAGTAGTTTTTAAGATCTGAGGGCGGACAGAAAAAGTGCGGACGGACAGGCAAACAGCCATCTCAATAGTTTTCTTCTACAGAAAACTAAAACTACAAACCGATCTAAAGTGGATGTTAAAAGACTTATTAAAGGATGGTGACTGGACAAAAAATAAAAACAAATAGTTTTGAGAAATTATTCCCAGCATAGTTAAAAACGTAAAAACACTCAAGAAGAATAGGTAATTATATCTAAGCTTACTTATGAGATAATCAAAAGAGGTTCTCTCATCAGTATGGAAAGATAATACTTCTTTTGATAATAACTTCATCCACTAGGCAGAATTTCTATGAGGAGATTTACTTTAATGATTTTTCAGATTAAAACAAAACAAGCAAAAAATGCGCCCAAGTTTCTTCGGCGCAATCGAGTTTTCTGTCCGGTGGTAGCCTCAGCGACGGCCCATAAAACCTAGCCGCGGCCCACGAAACCCAGCCAGGGTCCGGTGGTGGCCTATGTTGTTGTTACCGATAACGCTGCCAGAAGTACGTTCATGGCTAACGTTAACCTTAAATAAAATGAAAACTACTGAGGCCTGAGGGCTGCAATTTGGTATGTCTGATGATAGGAGGGTGGATGATCAACATATCAATTTGCAGCCCTCTAGCCTCAGTAGTTTTTAAGATCTAAGGTCGGCCGGACAGACAAAGCCGGCACAATAGTTTTCTTTTACAGAAAACTAAAAAGGAAAAATCCTGTAGTCCTACTTTTGAACTTGCGCACAGAATTATGATTACATATAATCTGTCCTTTCTAAAGCAATCAGATTCGAGTAGCTTTCCAAATATAAAACGTGAATAGTGCAACTATTGGCGAATGAATTTCTCCGGTGCAAAGTCAACGAGAGAGAGAGAGAGAAAGAGAGACTCACGCACTTAAAAGCACGAATCTCTGTGAGATAGAAATGTAGACACACACATGTACATATATATATATATATATATATATATATATATATATATATATATATATATATATATATATATATATATATATATAGAGAGAGAGAGAGAGAGAGAGAGAGAGAGAGAGAGAGAGAGAGAGAGAGAGAGAGAGAGAAGCAGTTCTGGCAGGTTGCGTGGCAGTTTAGTCAAGTATTTAAGGAGTACAGAAGGCAACAGATGGGACGAATAATGGAGACAGGCATTCGTGGGGAACCGATTTCCCAAAAGCTCTGCTGCAGGAGATCGCTGGAATGAACTCTAGTCTCGGATTAGCAATGCGAATATAATAAAAACTGAATTTAAACCACTTTCTTTCTCCCAAGTGATTTTCTGTTTAATTCTCCATAAACCGAAAAATAATGCAAATCCTGCTTCCGATCCCAGGGTCACTTTTAATTTACAAATGAACACGGACATTCCTTTACAAGAATTCAAGTGTCAGCCTAAAACTTACTAGATCAAAATATCTTACCTCTTTCAGCATCACTGCAACTAACAAATGTAAACGGTGCAAGCATTTAATGAACAATCCTTCTCACACTACAATCAACTAACCCAGTGTAACATCGCTTGCATGACGAAGTTAATCAAAGATCTATGACCAAGCGTAACAATCTTGACGCAGACCATGGCAGCATTTAGCCGTAATAAGTGAGTCTGTCCTGATCTAACTGCCTTCTTTGATAAAGCAAGCAATGCACTTCCGCAAACAGCAAATTCGGCAGCTCTTTCCACATTACTCTAAAAGTGATTCACGTTCTTTACAAATGTTATCACTCCAACTTTCAACGCGTATCCCACTGCTCACTCGGGACCCAAGACAACTTTTGGGCAAGCGTTTGTGTATGGTCAAATGCACGTCCATTTGGCTTATTGAAATGGATGTAATTCGTTGGTTCGTTAGATTCAAAGAAGCTTTTTAGATATTCACTCGCCCTTACCACGCAGCTCCTTCCTTTCAGTGACGGACATTCCTTTCCTGACACTCACTGATTAGAGGTGGGGTGAATTGGCCCTTCATCAACAACGAAATGACCATCAATTTTCCCTTGGCGCTTTCTGCTTGCTGTTTTATGAAAAGTAAAGAACTATAACGAGGTAATAAACATGCGAGAATGATGGCGATATCACATCACCAAGGGAGAGAGAGAGAGAGAGAGAGAGAGAGAGAGAGAGAGAGAGAGAGAGAGAGAGAGAGAGAGCCGTGTTTATGTAGGAAGTAGTTACTGGTTTATTATTCCTCTGAAAGTGACACCGTGTAAAGTTAGCGCACAAACGACAACAAGAAACAATGAGGTGGCAAGATTTACAAAACTCTCTTAGTTCACAAAGCTAAACTACGAGAGAGAGAGAGAGAGAGAGAGAGAGAGAGAGAGAGAGAGAGAGAGAGAGAGAGAGAGAGAGAGAGAGAGAGAACTTGAAAATTTTTGAATGAGCAAATCGACGAGAGGAAGCGGTGACTCACAAAAAAGCCTGAGAGTGCAGGAGAAAAGCCTTATAAAAACGTTGAAAATTATAATGAGAGAGTAAACTGACAGCAGAGAGAGAGAGAGAGAGAGAGAGAGAGAGAGAGAGAGAGAGAGAGAGAGAGAGAGAGAGAGAGAGAGAAAACTTTATAAAAACTTTGAAGGCTATAATGAGAAAGTAAAACAACAGCAGAGAGAGAGAGAGAGAGAGAGAGAGAGAGAGAGAGAGAGAGAGAGAGAGAGAGAGAGAGAGAAAATTCCGAAATTTATAATGTGAAAGTTAAACGAGAGAGAGAGAGAGAGAGAGAGAGAGAGAGAGAGAGAGAGAGAGAGAGAGAGAGAGAGAGAGAATGCCTTATAAAAATTCCGAAATCTATAATGAGAAAGTTGAACAACGAGAGAGAGAGAGAGAGCCTTATAAAAATTCTGAAATTTATAATGTGAAAGTTTTTAACGAGAGAGAGAGAGAGAGAGAGAGAGAGAGAGAGAGAGAGAGAGAGAGAGATGATCAGTTCTGGCTGCTTGGTGGACACTTGGAGTCAAGTATTTATGGGCCAAAGCAGGAAACAGATGAGAGCGCTGATGGAGACAGAGACGTTCCTGGCGAACAGATTTCCCAAAAGCTCTGCTGCAGGACAGCCGAGGAATGGACTCTAGCCTTGGAACGGCAGCGTAAATATGAGTATTCTAAGACTGAATTCAAATCTACTTTTTCGCACAGCTGGTTTCCTGTACTATTCTGTACGAATAAATAATAAAAATAAAGTCAACAATAAATAATAACAAGTAAAAAATAGGCCAAAGTTTCTTCGGTGCAATCAAGTTTTCTGTACATCATATAATCACGGCCACCGAAAATAGATCTTCTTTCGATGGTCTTGGTATATAGCTGTATGAGCTGCAGCCCATGAAACTATCCACGGCCCTGTAGTGGCCGGGCCTATATCGTTGCCAGACGCACGATTATGACTAAATTCAACCTTGAATAAAAGAAAAACTACTGAGGCTAGAGGGCTGCAGTTTGGTATGTTTGATGATTGGAGGGTGGATGATCAACATGCCAATTTGCAGCCCTCCAGCCTCAGTATTTTTTTAAGATCTGAGGGTGGAAAGGAAAAAGTGCGGACAGAAAAAAGGGCGGACGGACAGACAAAGCCGGCACAATAGTTTTCCTTTCAGAAAACTAAAAATAAATACCAGACTTGTTTCCCGTTCCAGTATCACTTTAATTTATAAAGTTGCAACCGAAAACCTATGACATCAATATACCTCACGTTTTCTAAAATCACTAAAACTAAAACATTTGTACGATTTAAGCACCTGATGACCAATCTTTGTTAAGAAATAGCCCCGGCAATAAACTGCAATTTATCCTTTGTTCCACTACAATCAACAGCCAATCCAACATTGTAATAATGCTTGCATGGTTTAGTTAATCAAATAGATAAAATCAAGTACTCAGAGTTATTAACATATACCATATCGAAAATAAGACGTAATACGTGAATTTCTCCTCAATTCGCAACCTTCAATAAAACAAGCTATGCACTTCCAGGAACAGCTTTTGTCATCATCCTTTAAAGGTCATTGACTTCCTATTCAATTTTATCATTCGAGCTTTCAAAGCGCACCTCACTCCTCTCCCCAAAGACCTACAGTATACCAATACCCTACCCTACCCACGACGATACCTTTGCCGCTTGGAGCTCGGGCAGGACCCGCTGAGCTCGGGTAACCGTTCGAGTGTGGGCAAACGCATGACTTTTGGCTGACTGAAACGGATGCAATTCGTTGGCTCGTTCTAATCAAAGGAGCTTTTTCGATATTCACTCGCCCTGTCACACAGCTTTCCTTTCATGCCACTCACTGATTAGAGCTGGGAAGAATTGGCCCTTCATCAACAGTGAAATGACCATCAATTTTCCCTTGGCGCTTTCTGCTTGATATTTCATGAGAAGAACCATAACGAGGCAATAAATATCCGAGGATGATGGGGATGTCCTCGTCAAGAGAGAGAGAGAGAGAGAGAGAGAGAGAGAGAGAGAGAGAGAGAGAGAGAGAGAGAGAGAGGACTTACGGGAAAGCTTGAATCTCAAAACAGAGAGAGAGAGAGAGAGAGAGAGAGAGAGAGAGAGAGAGAGAGAGAGAGAGAGAGATGGTGGGGGGACTTACGGGAAAGCATGAACCTCAAAACAGAGAGAGAGAGAGAGAGAGAGAGAGAGAGAGAGAGAGAGAGAGATGGTGGGGAATGGGAAAGCATGAACCTCAAAACAGAGAGAGAGAGAGAGAGAGAGAGAGAGAGAGAGAGAGAGAGAGAGAGAGAGAGAGAGAGAGAGAGAGAGAGATGGTGGGGACATGGGAAAGCATGAACCTCAAAACAGAGAGAGAGAGAGAGAGAGAGAGAGAGAGAGAGAGAGGACTTACGGGAAAGCTTGAATCTCAAAACAGAGAGAGAGAGAGAGAGGGGGACTTACGGGAAAGCGTGAATCTCAAAACAGAGAGAGAGAGAGAGAGAGAGAGAGAGAGAGAGAGAGAGAGAGAGAGAGAGAGAGATGAGTAGTTTTGGATGCTTACTTGACAGTTTGGTCAAGTATTTATAGACAAAGCAAGAGACAGATGGGAGGAATGAACCTTGTTTGAAACAGCAGTGCAAATATGATTATTCTAAAACTGATTCCAAATCCATTTTTTCGCATAATTGATTTTCGGCTCAACTCTCCAAGAATAAAAAAAAAAACATTAAATTCAAGACATGCTTCCGATTCAATTATCACTTTAACCTGCAGGTCAACACAGGAGATGTTCCTTTACATGATTTAAAGTGAATGGTGGTGTTAAATTGAAGATGAAATTATCCTATATCTTAAAACATTGCTAAAACTATATTGAAACCATTTAAGCACCTAATAATAAATTTTGCCTAGAAATGCCATTAGCTTTAAATTGCTATTTACGCTTTGTCACTTTGTAACCAACTAGCCATAAGCGATATAACTAACACTTGGATAGCTTAGATCATCAAGTAGAAAAGATCAAGCGCTTTAAGTCATAAACGCAGATAGCGTCAACAATAAGATGTTATAGGAGAATCCCTCCTTAACTAGCTACTCTCTTCAATAAGGCAAGCTACGGACCTCCGCGAGCACCAAATTTACTAGCTTTTTCCGTTGTACGTATAAGATTATTCACTTTCTGAACCTATTCCACTCTCCTATCCCACCCACCACGATATCTTTGCCGTTTGGACTTTGGACAAGCGTTTGTGTGTGGGCGAATACTCGTCTATTTGGTTTATTGAAATGGATATAACTCGTTGGCTCGTCAGATTCAAAGGAACTTTTTCGATATCCACTCGTCCTTACCACACAACCCCTCCAATTCAGTGATGGA
Organism: Macrobrachium rosenbergii; assembly: GCF_040412425.1. Classification (NCBI taxonomy): domain Eukaryota; kingdom Metazoa; phylum Arthropoda; class Malacostraca; order Decapoda; family Palaemonidae; genus Macrobrachium; species Macrobrachium rosenbergii. The sequence continues at coordinate 13,246,603 of NC_089786.1, read as the reverse complement.
CATTCCTTTCACGTCACACTCTGATTAGAGGCGGGATAATTGGCCCTTCTTCAACAGTGAAATAGCCGAACATTTTCACTTGGCGCTTTTTGCTTGTTATTTTATGAAAAGTAAAGAACTATAACGAGGTAATACATATCCGGGAATGATGTGGCTATCATCACCAAGAGAGAGAGAGAGAGAGAGGTAATTCACTTCCTCTTCACAGTGCTTATTCCAACGTTTAACTCCATACCTCACTCCTCTCGCAGTGACCCATCCCATTTTCCTGTCCTACGCACCACAATGTCTTTGCCGTTTGGACTCTGGGCAACCACCTGCTTGTGGGCGAATACTAGTCTATCTGGCTTATTGGAATGGATGTAATTCGCTGCCTCTTTCTAATGAAACAGTTCCTCCCATTCAGTGGCGGTCTTTCCTTTCATGCCACAACTGATTACCTGGAAAGGCCCTTCATCAACAGTGAAATGACCATGAATTTTCACTTGGCGCTTTCTGTTTGCTGTTTTATGAAAAGTAAAGAACCATAATGAGGTCATAAATATCCGAGAATGATGGTGATATCACAGCACCGAGAGAGAGAGAGAGAGAGAGAGAGAGAGAGAGAGAGAGAGAGAGAGAGAGAGAGAGAGAAATGGTTACAAAACACCTTGAGGCTCATAAAGAGAAAATTAAACGTGCTATAGGCCCTTGAGCTGGCCGTATGATAAATTGGAATAAAAACACTCCAAAAAGAGAGTTTTATTTTCCAAAATATCTGTATCTGAAACCTAATAGCACAATTAGTTGAGTCACTCGATATTCAGATGCTTATACATCAAGATACTATACATGTTGGCAAAAACGTTGCGCGTTTGCCAAATTTTGAAATGTTCCTGTCAAACAAAAACAAATATATCATTACATTAAATTCGACAAGAAATACACGTCGATTTGTTGATAATAGTTTCTTCACCAATAAACATTTGAGTATGAGTGTTAACTGCAGTAATTGAAGAAATTCAACCAGAGTTTCCAATACACGGGCTATTTCTCCAAGGATGGATTACCTGTAAGGCGTAATTTCTGTAAAATTATCGGTATTATGTAATGACAAAATTATAGCGTTATATTGATAAAGCGTAGGAAAACCTTACAAATAAAAATAAGATTATACTGCTGACGTAAACGATGTTTAGCACACACACACACACCTTTACGCTCATATGTAAGTGTTTGAATCTTGCCCCCCATTGTATATTTTATCTGAGGTACCGAGGCATTTGGGACCCATATATAATTACAACCAAGATAGGTCTGAAAATGAGTATGGGTTGAAACTCGCTCAAATTAATAATGTCAGTGCTAATGTTCTCAATCGTTCCGGCATAAAACCATTGTAACGTAGCTGTTGGAGGTTCTGCACTAAAGCTCTTTCAAAGATTTTCTAGTGACTGACAACAGAACTGTGAGAGTTTAGAGCTATTTTCAAGTAATTTTCAAAGCATAGTTATATTTGTTATTTCTGTTCTTCAGCAGCGACATAATTAACCAACATGAAAATAAGTTAGAAGGTATGCAAATCATGCAATTGTTTTTGTGCAGTTATTTGTTCCTTTATTACTATTAAAATGTCATCGCTACAAGTCCCCGAGATCTGGAGTATGAATAGCAAGTTGTACAGATGACAGGATGTAAGACGAGTAAAAAATGCGCCAACATACCAATTTACAGCCCTCTAGCCTCAGTGGCTTTTAAGATTTGAGGGCGGACAGAAAAAGTGCAGACAGAAAAATGAGGACAGAAAAAGCGCAGAGAGAAAAAAGTGCCGACGGACAGTTTTTTTCAGAAAACTAAAAAGGAATACGACTCTCAGAATGTAATTTAGTCATGATTAGCTTAATCTCCTTTTCTCTTATTCCTATCGTACTCTTACTGCCTTATCCTTGTGTTTACGGTCTTCAATGTTACCGCTATATGAACATTTTCTCTATCATAACGATTACTTTTTCTATTTATCGGGAGGGAGTGGAAGGGGCGCCTCTGAAACTCACCAAGGACGAGTTTTGTCACACCACTTGGTCTCCTGCAGGTGATAATTATATTATAGGTCACCAACGACCTTGGGAAATACTTCATCTATTAGAAGCTCATTTCAGAGGCCATTTCATCGACAGGCACTGATTTTCCAGAACATTTTTCACTGTGACTCATAAGTTTAAGTCCACACGTCAGGTTTAAGTACAGCGTCAGGCAAAAGAAATAAATAAGGTTTGACTTGAAAGTATAACATTCTTTGGCGTTACTTCAGCAAATGTTGCATGTAGTATCAGTAACAAATAACGAAACCAGTGGTCTGAAAATCATGCATATGGTGAAGCAAAACTCTGAAAAAATTGCAGACACAATAACCTGGGGATAATTTTGCAAAAGCAGGAGTAGGTTGTCCAGGGTCCTTTTTTTTTCAGAAGGCTATTGCAGATGAATGTCACATCCTTCAATGCCATTATGTCGTACAAAGCTTTTGCGATGGGCAGATTTCCCTTGGGTCATCCGATAAACGGATCATGTAAGGATGGTGTACACACACTCCTCCCCGCCACCCTCTCTCTCTCTCTCTCTCTCTCTCTCTCTCTCTCTCTCTCTCTCTCTCTCTCTCTCTGGTGAAACCTTATTTGTTTTATCAGTAATATCAGCATGTAAGGTTTCCTAGCGCTTAACCTTATAATTATCGCTATTTGATAATAATAATAATAATAATAATAATAATAATAATAATAATAATAATAATAATAATAATAATAATAATAATAATATTTCTTACTAGAAAAATCGATCTAGATGTTAAGAATTTCTGGCTGAAATTCTTTTTTACTCTTGAAATGTCTATAAAACTCAAACTCTGTAAATCATATGCATTATGTTCTATAAAATTAACTTGAGGTATTACGACTAAATAAGTGACTGTAATAAGCTGGTAACGATGGGAAAGCAATCACTTCTTTTGGGAAGGGAAAAGACCGCGGATGGGGGAATGATGTGGCACTTATATACGTGGTACTTTGGAACTTTCATTTGCGTACTTTGGTCCTCTACCCTCGAATTTTCGAAGTCGACCGTATGCCAAGCTCAAGAAAAATAAGGTATAAGTAAGAAGCATATGAGCAAATACACATACGCATTTAGTAGTGTATATGTATATATATATATATATATATATATATATATATATATATATATATATATATATATATATATATATATATATATATATATATATATATACACAGATACTGTATATTATATATATATATATATATATATATATATATATATATATATATATATATATATATATATATATATATATATATATATATATATATATATATATATATATATATATTTATATATATGTGTGTGTGTGTGTGTGTGTGTGTGTGTGTGTATGTGTGCGCGCGCGCGTGTGTGTGTACTGTCTGCAGACTTCGAAAGAAAACGAACAACGCTCGTTACCAGTCCAAGCCCATCCACTCGGTTCGGTAGCTAATCTTACTTCACAGTCAGACAAAAACAGATCGCGCGGAAAATATTCAGTCTGGAAAACTCTTTCTTTTACGCCCTTTGAAAGGGGGCGGCGGCCCCCCAGATAAAACTCCGAAGTTAAAAACAATTCAATTATTTCATGCAAGGGAAACTCCTTTGAAAGGAGCGAGTCACAATTAGACGGACGTTAATGAGATTCAGTGACTTATTTCACGACCTTTTAATTTGACCTTTTCACTTTTTTTCCAGTCTCTAATTCGCTTCCGAGCGCGTTCGAGTTTAAGCCAAATTTCCCTGTGGGATATCTCAAGCGCTAGGTGATTAATTGATTTGCGCGCGGAAATGTACACCATCGTGATATCGCTAAACAGCGTTATATTAATCATTAATGATACGACAAGCGAAGGTTGGACACGTGTCATTTGTCTAGCTGTGAGGGAAGATGACGACGAAAACCTCAAAACAGATTAATTATTTCTCTTTCATAATCCTAAAAGAAGGGATAAATACATTTCTTCATTATCCGCTTTGTGGGCAGATAAGCTTAGTAATGCTTCCAATTTAAAACTAGAAAAAGCGTACACAAAACAAATTAGCATTCATTAAAGCGAAACGAAAAATAAAGAAAATAAACAAATATTTTACATAAGTATGATATACAAAAAAAGATAAAATCTACAAAAGTAAGATATACAAAAGAGAAAAAGTACTTATTAAAACCAAGAAAAATAAGCTCGAGTGGCTTCGTATATATTTAAATTCTAAATGTTTTTCTTCCTTACGTTTTGTTAAATCCTGTGATCTAGTTGACTGGGTTCAATAACAAGTGTAATTCCTACAAAATTAACCGAGATGGGTGTTTCTTTCTCTAATATTTCAAAGATAAGTTGATTTCTCACTTGTATAAAAGAATTTGTTAATTGTTATCCCACATGCTAACAGCTAACAAAGAATATATATATATATATATATATATATATATATATATATATATATATATATATATATATATATATATATATATATATATATATATATATATATATATGATTATTATCACTTTTGTACGTGATTCATTTATCACACATTACCACAGGTGAAAAATAAGAAACGGGGTGTAGGTCCTGACCGGTTTCGACTTTATTTCCAAGCCATTGACGAAGGACTGATACAGAGTGTGAGAAGTCACAAATATATATACTACAAGAACAGTACTGACGAACATACACAACCGTTAGAGGCTCCATATCCCCACTCAGGCCGGTGTCGAGGTAGGAGTGGCCTTTAAAACTCATTTGGCTAAAAATCACAATAGACTCCCAGGGGACATTGCTGATAAACAGACCATACCCCACCTCAGATCCACACCTGACAGGTGTCATGGAGGCGGAGTTTGAAACTCATTAACATTACTACCCTCGTACTGTGTTTACAAATATGATAATCCTATTTTCATATATCTCTACTGCCTACCTTAAAGTTTAAACAATTTACAAATTTCTTTTGATATTAAAGGATCAAGTTTATACATCCCTTGACTGATATTCATATTATGGTTGTAACTTTCTTTTATGAAGCTAGATTCAATGATGTTCCTTTCCAGTGCATTATTAGAATATACAATCCTTTTGCCCTTCCCAGTTGATAGCATGATTGTTCTCACTAACATGTACAAATATACCACTGTTCCCTTGTGCATATCTCACACATTTCTTATGTTGTTCAATTCTTTTTCCAGTGCTTTCCCTGGTTTGGCTAATATAAAAGTTGTCACAAGACTTACACGGAATTTTATATACACACCCTTTAATATTGTCTGGGGAGTTCTTGATAAGTACATTTTTCATTGTTGTATTGTTCTTAAATGCGACATTAACACCAAAATTCTTAAGAAGATGAGGGATATCTTTCATACTATTATTATAAGGCAGAACAAGCACATTTTTTGTGTTGTAAGGTTCTTTCTGGTTTTGATACATAGTCTTTTTTGCCGCTTCAAATGCACTGTTTAATACACTATCAGGATATTTCAATTTTTGCCAGCATTCCTAATCTTATCTATTTCATCATCAATATATTCAGGCTACATACCTGTAATGCTCTTTAAAAACATAGATGAAAACACTGACTTTTAACCTTATTGCTTTGTCCAGAATAGAAATGCACATACGAAGAAATATTAGTGGGTTTTCTATACACACTATATTTAAACCCACTACTATTTCTTCGTATGAGGACATCCAGAAACGGTAAGCACCCATCATTTTCCATTTCCATCGTGAATTTAATTGATGGTACTAATTGATTTAACTTAGCAAAAAAGTTTTTACATCTTGGTTCCCTGGCCATACACAAATTATGTCGTCAACATACCTAAACCATGTTACATTACGTGGGATTATGTTGTTTAATATCTTCTTTTCAAAAAATTCCATATATAAGTTACTTAACACTGGGGATAGAGGGTTTCCCATTGCCATACCAAAATTTTGTGAGTAAAATTTATCATTAAATTCAAATTTACAATCTTTTACACATAATTTAATCAGTTCAATTAAAGTACTTTTAGAAAATGGGATATCCAGCTGTGTGTTCTCTAACAATTCAGATAAAAACGCCATCAGATCATCTATTGGCACCTTTGTGAATAGTGATACAACATCAAAACTTACAAGCCTGGATTCACTATTAATCTCTACACTATTTAGTTTATTTATCAGGTCCACATTATTCTTGATATTTGCATTTGAGATGGTACCTACTAATGGGTTGAGAATATCTACTAAGTACTTCGCTAGCTTGTATGATGCGGAACCAACTGAACTGATAATTGGCCTGGCAGGAAAGTTTGCTTTGTGAGTTTTTATTGTACCATACATGTATGGTAGCGATGGGGAGGTCACACACAACTTCTTTATAAGGCTTTCGTTACCTTTTAACAGGTTTTTCACTTTCTTATTGAAACCACTATTCACATTGTCTATCGGGTTCTTATTTAATTCTTTATATGTGTTATCATCACCTAAAAGATTTTGCATTTTTTTCTATATATTCACTTTTATTTAAAATTACAAGGGCGCCTGATTTATCTGCTTTTGTCATGTGTATATTTTTATCTTTTTCAGTTCATTAATAGCAACCATAAATCTTTTGGGGACGTTTGTGGTGTCTGATTTTTTCATACTTCCATAAATCACTCCTTAACCATGTTCACTTCTTCATTCGTTAAATCACTATATTTTTCCAAATTACACAGTCCTTTAGTTATTTCCCACACTGTTCCTTCCGCCAGGAGATAAAGCAAAGTTTAAACCGTAGCCTAAGGCACTAGTTACATTTCTATCCAGCTGTTTGTTTGATAAGTTGACGACACATTCATGATTGGCGTTGTTGGTCCAAGGGCTTCTTTCAATCAACAGTTTCATTTTATTATCGTGTTTCCGTTTCAGTTTCCGATACACTTGATTCCTCATCTTCACATGACAATATTCATGGAGGGAATCTCTCCAATCTGGTGGTATTGAGGCTTCAAAATGTCGTCTTTTCCTCGTGAGATCTTCAAAATTCTTTTTGGTTTCCAATGTTTTGATGTTGATATGTTTTTCCAATATGGCACGTTGTATTTCACCGAAGGGTTGGTCTTCTAATTTCAGCAAGGAATTGGTTATGAACGATCTTGGTATCACTTGTTCATCCCGACATTCACGTAAAAACCGCAGGTGTTCCTTGTTGGTATGAGCTTGAGTGAGGGCGTCTTGTGACAACTTTTATATTGGCCAAACCGGGAAAGCACTGGAAAAAGAATTGAACAACATAAGAAATGTGTGAGATATGCACAAGGAACAGTGGTATATTTGTACATGTTAGTGAGAACAATCATGCTATCAACTGGGAAGGGGCAAAAAGGATTGTATATTCTAATAATGCACTGGAAAGGAAAATCATTGAATCTAGCTTCATAAAAGAAAGTTACAACCATAATATGAATATCAGTCAATGGGATGTATAAACTTGATCCTTTAATATCAAAAGAAATTTGTAAATTGTTTAAACTTTAAGGTAGGCAGTAGAGATATATGAAAATAGGATTATCATATTTGTAAACACAGTATGAGGGTAGTAATGTTAATGAGTTTCCAAACCTGCCTCCATGACACCTGTCAGGTGTGGATCTGAGGTGGGGTATGGTCTGTTTATCAGCAATGTCCCCTGAGAGTCTATTGTGATTTTTAGCCAAATGAGTTTTAAAGGCCACTCCTACCTCGACACCGGCCTGAGTGGGGATATGGAGCCTCTAACGGTTGTGTATGTTCGTCAGTACTGTTCTTGTAGTATATATATTTGTGACTCTCACACTCTGTATCAGTCCTTCGTCAATGGCTTGGAAATAAAGTCGAAAACCGGTCAGGACCTACACCTGTTTCTTATTTTTCACCTGTGGTAATGTGATATATATATATATATATATATATATATATATATATATATATATATAAAATGTATGTGTACATTTTTGGAGCGAATTAATCTTCTAGTTTAAGAAAGAGATAGTAATGCGATAAGCATGCATACACACACACACACACACACACACACACACACACACACATATATATATATATATATATATATATATATATATATATATATATATATATATATATATATATATATATATATATATAATTACATACATATCATATTGTTATTTATATATATATATATATATATATATATATATATATATATATATATATATATATATATATATATAAAATTATATACATATCGCATTGCTATTTCTTTCATACGCTAAAGAATCAATTCGCTCCAAAAGAGTAACCGTATATTCCATTGATCAAAGCAAAAAATAAAAAAATGCAAAAAGAGCAAAACCATCTTAGGTGCTGCATGAAATTGAGCAGGGGCACTCCGAAGTTTAATTGGTTCGTTCCAACATTTAGACGGATCTTCACCACTTCCAAACTTGCCCTGCGGGGGCAGTCCTTTGAAAAGAGGCAATTGCTTTTAACTAATTATGGCCGCCATAACATATATTGCTTAAAAAGTTCGTTAAAGGACTCTCCACGGCTGGTATCCCTACACTCACAAACATCCCTACAATCCAATAAGCGATCTATTTCGAACATTAATTAAACGACTGCTTTCTGCTTTTGCATTCTTGCATTGGCTCCTCCTACCTCCACCAACACCTCTTATTACATCCTCCTCACCCCTACCGTCCGTATCCCCCCAACCACCTCCCACCGTCACCCTGAAAACCAGCCAGACCACAAGGGAAATATTCCTTAAGACTGGTCGTCATTATGCAGAGAGCGAAGCAGCAGAAACTAGAGGAAATGAAATCAAGATGGCCAAGAGAAGTGAAAGCACCGACTGGATATCTCTCTAATCAAATTTTAAGTGTTGGAGCAAAGCCCCCCAAATGAAATTCTACACAAAAATGCATAGAGGAGGCGAGAGAGAGAGAGAGAGAGAGAGAGAGAGAGAGAGAGAGAGAGAGAGAGAGAGAGAGAGAGAGAGAGAGAGAGAGAGAGAGAGTTGTTTTTTCGATACGTATAAAATAATTTTTATCCACCGGGCATTCAAGAGGTAATGTAATGTTAGCCCCTGTGTCTGTACGGATCCTTGCATATACTTCGTACACGTTAGATACTGTTGCTGTGAGCGTTATAGTTTCATCAATACAAAGAGCATACTATAATATCAAAACCATTCTGAATTACCACATAATTAGGAAAGCTAAAAATGATAACTGAATAATTCATAGCACAGATTATTTCAAATCAAGATTTTAAAGATGAGCTGATATACAAACATTTACCAAATGGCGATTCGATAACATTTCTTTTGGTTATGTTATTGCGAAATGCTAAGTCAGGTGTAAATGTCTAAGAGAAGTTTAGAACAAAGTAAAGCGAGTAATAAATGCGCCCAAGTTTCTTGGGCGCATTCAAGTTTTCTGTACGGTCACTACAGCGTATACTCAAGGCCACCGAAAATAGATCTGTAGACCTTCGATCTATCTTTTTGTGGTCTCGGTACAATGCCATATGAGCCGCGGCCCATGAAACTTTAACCACGGCACGGTGGTGGCCCGCCGTATATCGTTGCCAGAAGCACGATTATGACTAACTTTAACCTTAAATAAAATAAAAACTACTCAGGCTAGAGGGCTGAAATTTGGTATGTTCGATGATTGGAGGGTGGATGACCAACATCCCAATTTGCAGCCCTCTAGTCTCTGTAGTTTTTAAGATCTGAGGGCGGACAGAATAAAGTGCGGACAGAATAAAGTGCGGACAGAATAAAGTACGGACGAACAGACAAAGCCGACACAACACTTTTCTTTTACAGAAAGCTAAAAAGAAAGTCGAATATTCTAAGAAAATTTCTGAACGTTTAGCGATACGGTACCGGCCATCATAATTCATCTGATCCCGGAACGTCTCGAGGTCGTTCTCGGCTTCAAATAATGTAAATAGTATTCACGGTGGGTTTCTTGAGTAAGGAATAGAATAGAATTTCCTCCTCCTCCTCCTCCTCCTCCTCTTCTGCGGCAGGGCCTTCAGAGGATTAGCAGTGGTTAATTGCATTAGGTTTTTCTTCCCGAGGTAAACCATGTGGTGGTCTCTGGTAAAAACATTCGGCGCAGAATTCTCTCTCCCGCTCTCTTTTCTATCTCATTTTACATGTATATGTATTTCCACACACAAAAAACATACACACACACACACACACACACGCGCCCACACACACCATATATATAAACATACATATATATATATATGTATGTATGCATATAAATGCGTATGCATACATGTGCTTATATAGAAATGTATTCTCTTATTTCTCCTGTTATTTTCTGCCCTGTTCAGGAAACAGAACAAAAGTAAAATGCTTTTAACAACACTGACCTGTCTTCAGAGAAAACAAGGATACTGCATTAAACTCAGTGGCAAAGCATAGCGTGAGTGCTTGTATAATGATTGGCATTGAAGTTGAAATGTACAGTAGAATTTAGACCAAAGGCCAAGCGATGGGACCTATGAGGTCATTCAGCGCTGAAGAAATTGAGAGTAAAGAGGTTCAAAAGGTGTAACAGGAGAAAAATCGCGCAGGTGCACTACGAAACAATTGTTACGAGAGGGTGAACAGTAAGATGGAAGAAAGGTAATATGAACGAAGGTATCGTAAAAGGAATAAATGGTTGCAGCTAGGGGCCGATTGGACGCTGCAGAGAACCTTAAGTAATCCCTACAGTGCACCTCGCGTGGTGCATTGACAGCTCTACCTCCCTACGGAGGCTTGAATAATGATGGCACAAGTTTGGAAATATATCTGTCATAAATGTATCTACATTTTAGGTATTTCCTTCTTTAAGAATAGAAACCAGATAAAAACTAACCCGAAAAATACTGATTTCATCCGAAAGGTTTATAGGTCACTAAAGAGCAACAGAGACCAAATATACAAATGATCAGCACCCAAGGGCCACCCACGTAGGACTTAGGGGAACCAAGCAAATGGCAGCTGATGACACAGCAGGGAGAACAACGAAGGGAAAATCTACCGTGACATGACCTTGGGACCAGCAAAACTGGATGTCGACTGCGATACCCCCCCGACAATACTTCTACTCATGCATATTTTTAAACATATTCATTTTTCTATAATAGTCTACATACTCTTTCGATATTGCAGTAATCCTGAAAACTCTATTCCAAACTTATTCTCTTCAAAGTTCTCTTTCATCTCCTCCCCTTTATTTTATCACTTACTCTTTCCCTCTCTCACTTTCTTCATGACTACTTTGTCCATCCTTCTATATACCTGTATTTCATCTTTCATGTCCGGCTACTGCACCTGAAAAAGTACACACTTCTCTCTTTCTCTCTCTCTCTCTCTCTCTCACACATATACATTCATTATATATATAAATACACATACACACACACATATATATATACAGTATATATAATATAAACAAACATATGTATAGGTGTTTGTATATATGTGTATATATATGTCTACATATGTACATATATATATATATATATATATATATATATATATATATATATATATATATATATATATATATATATATGTATATGTATATGTATATGTACAGTATGTATATATACATATATATATATATATGTATATGTATATGTACAGTAGTATGTATATATATATATATATATATATATATATATATATATATATATATATATATATATATATATATATATATATATATATATATATATAAATAACTTCAAATGTGTGCATGTTTTCATTTCCATGCAATTGCAAACACGTGTAAAGTTTTATAACTTCATTCAGGGAAACCGGTACGCTCAATTGCTGTGTCTACTATTCGAACAATACTGCAATTCAATTTCGCTTCCCTTGGTATGTGCCCTTCGTATGATTTTATTATTAGCTTTAATCTAGGAGGTGGTGCGTCAAGGAACGCTTGATACTATACAAGGGATTACAGTGTCTCTACATACAGACGAACAAAACACACATACATGCGCACACACAAACACACATATATACATATACATATATATGTATATGTATATATAGGTTTCTTCTAAGAAGTGGTCACTCCCATATTCATCTTTAACCGCTAAAACACGGATGAGCCTATTGTGCACAAATCTTCCACGACATTAGCAGCTTTAAGTACCAATACAGAGGATTAGCAGCTAAAATAGATTTAATTTTGAATACGCACACACATATATGTATATATATATATATATGTATAACTGAATCATGAAAATATGGAACGTGATGAATATATAATAAAGATAAATCCATGAAGGAAATGGAAACATTGGAGTGCTGCGAGGCCTAGCGTCGAAAGGCCTCGCAGCACTCCAGTGTTTCGTTTCCTTCAGGATTTTATCTTTATTTATGTATATATATATAACGTTGTACAGTATATAAAACCTTTGATGGTATGATATTTCTGTTAAGATCATTTTTATTGAAGATTAAAGCACATTACTGTTAAATCATTTTATGTCTATTTTTTCTGTACGATTGTCTTCCTTAGTTCCTGTCCACAATGAAAACTGAACAGCAGCAATTCAGCTACATTCATCTCATAAACCGGTTTCCAAATGACAAAACCTTCATAGTATGCTATCATTTGTTAACATTTACAAACTAAAAAAGAGCATTTGCTGACGAACCTCTAAGCCGACGTCCTTATACAAGAGGGAGGAAGATGCCATTCCCATTCCCTAAACCCCTCCACTGGAAGCCCTCAAATGCTTTAAAGATGCTCGGGCGCTCAAGGGAGAATGCAGCCAGACCTAAAAACTGGCGGTCCTCTCCGCCTACTTGAAAGGGGCCGTTATCTGGGAATCCATCAACAAGAACTCGATGGGATTCGGCAGCTCTGATCCAAAATGGATATTGAGACAGCGTGACAGAGGAGTTATACAGGGGAAGGCGGAAAAATTCAGCATTCAATAACGGCTAATCACGAGCGCAGACGAGACATCGTCGCAATATGCCGTTAAATAACACGGAATGTCCTTCGCAGAATGATGAAAGGCGTCAAAAAACAAAATTGAATAATTTTCACATCGGCCACTCATTATGAGCTAATGAGTGAATGGCATTCATAATCTTCAGCTACTATAACTTGGTGTCATCTCTTGTACAGAGAAGGAACAAATGACTAGGATGATGGTTATGATACATGTGTCAATAAGGATATAAATAAATTATATACTGTATATACATACATACATACATATATATATATATATATATATATATATATATATATATATATATATATATATATATATATATATATATATATATATACTATATATGTATATATAATATAATATATGTATATATAATATAATATAATATATATATATATATATATATATATATATATATATATATATATATATATATATATATATATATATATATATATATATATATATATATATATATATATATATATATATATATATATATCCCTCAAACTGAGCTATAATGGTCACACCACCAAATGAATGTGTGAGGCGTTTATACCATCGAAGAAATTAGGCTGTCATATTCCAATACTCACCAGGAAATTGTGACCCAAACCCTGAAATTCAACAGCTGACTGACTGGGGGGTCCTAAGCTGCCAAATTTAAGCAGTGGTTGCACCAGCTCCTGAGAGTAGAAGTCATATCGATTATTCAGCTGGTCCGCTGGCATAGTGGTTAGTGTCGTGGCATGCCACTCAGATGTCGCAGGTTCGCGTCTCCCCCAGGGCGATGAAAAATCACTGGCTCTGTGTCGTGGTCAGTTACTGCTGCAGCGCGGGGTCTGTGGTGGGAGGTTGAACCCAGCATTCTTTGGAAGCTTGAATTTCAAGTCAGTGCCCCCTGCGAGTTTGTTCCATGTGTATAGGATTTATCTACTGAAATAATAATAATAATAATAATAACACAAAAATTGTCAGTAAATCTGAAAATTCAACAAAAAAGAATCAGATTTTACCTTCAACGAAGAGGCATCAACACTTTTAAAGACCGGTGTCGAAAAGAGAGAGAGAGAGAGAGAGAGAGAGAGAGAGAGAGAGAGAGAGAGAGAGAGAGAGAGAGAGAGAGAGAGGCACGAATAAACCTTTAACGGTCATAACCATCAACCTGGAACACCCATGAATCAAACACTGACTTTAATATTAACTCCTTCGTAAGATCAGGAGCCTGTGATGGCGTTAGACCAACTTAATTTGAAGCAACAACAATTGTAATTGTAAATTATTGTACGAAACGGTGCTCTCTGAGCATTATGGAAAGAAGTCATCCAAAGAACTGAATTTATATATATATATATTATATATGTATGTATATATATATATGCATATATAAATGGATATGTATTTATTTTCTCTCTCTTCACCAAAGTGGAACGGTGATACCACATAAAATAGTGAATAATTCATCACATATTTATCTACACCGAGGCTGCTTTAATTTATATGTAATACGATATCTATAAAGCTATAGTTAACATCATTGACGTTGTGTAACAGACTTATCGGCGAACAATTGTTTTTGCTATGATACTAAAAATGAAAGTGCAAGCGAAAAAAATAATATTCATGCGTTTGACTTAATATTTAGCGACTTCTGACCTTATCTGCTCGATGCATTTTAATTAATGTGAAAATAGACTGCAAAATTAATCATTCCATCATTTCAACATTATTTTTCTAGAAAAGTACCATGTAACACAGACATTTATATGTATATATAATATATATCCCATATATACATATTTATAAAAATATATATATATATATATATATATATATATATATATATATATATATAATATATATATATATATATATATATATATATATATATATATATATATATATTTATATATATATACACATATATACACAGACAGACAGATAGATAGATGTATTACACGTTTCTTGTTATCTTAAAATTCCTCCCGTAAGGACGGTTTTTATATTGTATAATCCTGGGTCGCATATTCTTGTTTCCTTACAATTGTTTCTCAAGTCCAAAATCTCTTGGCATTTAAGATGGATTCTATTAAGCAGACTGATTAAGACATCATAATTACATGTACATATGCTTAGGCAATTAGGTCTATATAATAAACTTTGCGTATGTAGGCTACTGACAATGTGAAAGGGGCTGAAACATCCCCTTGTACTTACATTTGCATCTTGTCAGAAAGACCAACAGAGGCTAAGTGAGAAGTTGAATCCAAATTAGGAAGACGGCTATTCCTCCAGAATAGGTGATTTGGCAGTTTGCGCTTTATACACTAAATGGCAGACATCTTCACGGAATGGTTTGGCCTGTGTTTGGTATGTACTGGACACTTCTATTATTATAGTAAATTCTGGCAGTATACTCAGAGCATTCGTTATTTTTCACATAAAAGACTGATTTGGGATATTAAAAAGGAAGGTTAGAAGGCGTTAGCTAAAAGAAAATTGATACCCACAGCAACAGAGATATCAATAAATAGTTATTACATAACGGCGTTCGATTCTCTCTCTCTCTGGAATACTGGTGGATCTAATACTGAGCAAATAAAAGGGAAACATCGTATTTATTTTTTTAGGAATGATTGAATCATACCATGACGTGAACAAACAAAACACTCTGTCTGGCATGGTAAAATATTTTAAAAGACAATTGTAGTTTCATATCTAGCGACAAAAGCATGGCTCACGTTTCGACCCGAAATACTTCTGCCCTAAAATGGAAAACTGCAGTATCTGCAAAATTTTCGAAATTGAGATATGCCACCTATTGGGCTCGTGAAACACTAATACACAAGTTACTGCTGCAATTTCAGAACGATTCTTCAATGCTTTCCACGAGTATTTAGGGGGTCCCATTTGCAGTATCTGCAAAATCAGTAGTAAGGCAAGGGAAAACTGAGAAAAATCGTAGATACAATTTTTCTCAATTTTGTATTTTTGCAGATATCGCAGTCTTCATTTTAGGGCAGACTGATTGTTGATTACACGGGATAGTTTGATGTTTAAAAAAATACTGAAAATCCACAATTCCTGGACTCAAGCTGTTCAGTTTGTTATGTATTATTCCTTTTGATAATAAAGTAAGTGCTCTGGAGGGAATTGGAATTCTAAAGAAATATCAAGATGTTTGGAAGGTATTTCTTTTAATGGGTTGGCATTAACACAGAGGTTTTTTACGGGCTGCTGAAGAGCAAGAGCCCGTGCCAGCACAAGGCTAGGTAGTAGTAGTTAACACAGAGGCTGAAACATCGTTTCAGTGAGTGACGAGCATCACCACAGATTGTCTACTTAATTAATAATAATAATAATAATAATAATAATAATAATAAATAATAATAATAATAATAATAATAATAATAATAATAATAATCGTGTTATGACTGCTGACAAGGAAGGAAACAAGAGACTGTTTCTCCAAGTGAAGGTTCCTCCCCAAATCCAGACAAATAAATTAGTCGATTGATAAAATTCTATTATACAAGTTGACAAAATGAATTTTTATCGCCTTAAGACTCACATAATTTTAAAAACAATAAAAGTGTGAAAAAAATTAAAGGGTAAAATGTACATTAAGACAGCGAAGGAGTTCTCTAGGGCTTATTTTAAAATGCACAATTATTAAAAAGACGATAATTCAAGCAATTTGTTTGCAGACAACAATGCTATATCTCACGAATACCTGAAAATTTACGCGTACAGATGAGACAGTCAGTATGAGCTGACACTAAACTCCCCTTCAGAACAACAGCTTTTGTGTTTACAGCTAATATTTACGACCGACTTACTATATGAGCTTTATGATTAAATAGGGATCTGTTGATGTCACGGAATCTCCTGAAAGTTATGAGTTGTTCCAGAAATAAACGACTGCCCATTAAAGGTACAAGCGTCATCAATAGTTTGACTTCCCACCTCGACTACAATTAAAGTTTAGAAGAATCTGTTAAGGGCATAGTTATTCAACCATTCACATAATCATTACGTATAAGATGAAGCTCTTAATTATCGATATTCCAGATAATATTCTCTGAATATTCAGATGCTATTTATCTCACGCGAAGAGGATGGTAGCATCTCATTCGAATTACCACACCAATTGGGTCACTGGTGGATCGGGAAGTTGGGTAAAACTCCCTGGTCTGAATATTCAGATGATATTTGTCTCACGCGAAGAGAATGGTAGCATTCCAGTCGAATTACCACACCAATTGGGCCACTGGTGAGCCAACAATCTATTTCTGTGAAACACGAGCTCATGTGTTAATTAAGTCCATATAGTATATATACAGTATAAGGGTGCGGCATAAGTAACGCCCTTTGTTTAAGTGGAACAAAATTAAAGCCTTTTTGATTATCCTTTATTTTTTCGAACATGAATGTATTGCCACAGGTTAATAGATTAATATAATATATTAACAAAATTAATATAATGCTTATTCGGTTTAATAATGTTCAATACAAATACTAACTGCTAACTCTGCAGAAAGACGCCTACTGGATTTTTGAGAACGCAACAACGATTCTTGTAGTTCATTGGATTTTCTAAGCTTGTTGCAACAACTGGCCTACCCGCTCTTTGAGCATCACTTACACTTCCTGTGGATTCAAATTTTCTAATCAAGCTTGTGATATTTCGGCTTTGCACCCTTGGGATGTTAAATTCAGCTGATAACAATCTTGCGGTTTCAGCACCATTTTTATTGTTTTGATGGTACAATTGAATTGTTTTTACTCTCTGTTCCTTTGTTAATCTCATGGTTGTATAAAATATCTGAAAAAATGAAGATTTAGCAAATTAATTAAAGAAAATAATAAAGAAAATATACATTATAAGATATAAAATTAAAAAGGGCGTTACTTATGTCGCACCCTGTATATATATATATATATATATATATATATATATATATATATATATATATATATATATATATATATATATATATTCTTTATATATAATATATATATATATTTAGAATATATATTAATATATATATATATATATATATATATATATATATATATATATATGTTTCCTCTTCTTTATTCCAAGAGGTGTCTTTAGAAAGGTTAACACAGTTCTTTTGCCATTAGTTGGTAGCCCCATGCACTATTCTATCCCATGGAGACTCCCGACAGTCAATTACTCGTATATATCTTTCAGGAACATAATTCAATGCTAGGGCCAACGGAAGCACTACTGAGTTTTGATGTGCTGTGCACTATCGGAGCTTTGACTAGACTAATCACTACACACCCCTCACACACACAACACACACACACACACACACACACACACACACACACACACACACATATATATATATATATATATATATATATATATATATATATAAATAGAATGGTATCAACTGTATTTTCGTTGTTCCTAAAAAGGCAGTTCGAAACCCACTGGTGACGAAGCACTTATCACTTGTAATTGCCCTTGGCTGTAATTCCCGAGGCGTAGTGAATCAGATATTAAATGAAATTTGTTTCTAATACTTGTGAACACACAAAATGTTACGGTGTATGTCATACACACATACACATACACACATATATATATATATATATATATATATATATATATATATATATATATATATATATATATATATATATAATGTGTGTTGTTTACCAGAACTCTAACGAATTATAAACACGGGAAATAAACATATGACGCACGATGGCACAGCAGCCTTTCAATTCAATGTTTTTATAGCTTAAACCTGAAGCACGTATTCAACATAAAACCTGATTCGGGTTCCTCAATAACGTTAGCACATGAAACAGCATTAATGTCCTTTTCCTCTGCTTCCTGGTTCTAAAATCATTTATGGATATTGCTCCCTATTTAGATGTTTGAGTACTCTGTTTACGGCACGAAAGTAAAAGGTTCCCTGTGACGGAAATGTTGAAGTGACGGAGGCCGCAGACGAAAATATGAACGACGCTTATCAAGTACTCTCGTTTTTTTAAAGCAGGTGTTTTCCTTTTAAATTTGGTATTTTGGTGGGCTTGCCTTATGTAAAGATAAACTGCCATTTACTGGAAGAATTGTGTAGAGGAATGTGAATGTGAGGAAATCCCGATATAAAATACGTATAAACACATGACTTTATGCTATGATGTACAGGTGATGGAAGGTGCAATTTTTCTTTTAAAAAAATTATCAAAGAATAGAACACTATAACGTAATAAATACCTGCGATTTTTAAGACGTTCTAAGCTCCTATCCCAGGAGTTTAACTTTTCCTCTAGAAAAAAAGACAAATTACAGAAAAATCCTCATCTTATACACTGGATTTACATGAATTAATCGTGGATCTCAAAGAACATTTTTTGCACACATTTACATTTTTACCATTTCCAAATATCTAAGTTTTTCACCTCATCATCCCTTTTAAATCTAAATATACTACAAATGCGATTATTCTCTTAAGTTTCTTACGCCCTACATAGCCACATCAATCATTATTCACAAATGTACACGTGTTCCTTCAACTCTTGCATCCCCCGTAGAGGTGGGGGGGGGATTATGCCATCATTGCACCTCACGTGGTGCACTGTAGGCATTAGTTAAGGCTGTCTGCAGCGTCCCTTCGGCCCCTAGCTGCAACCCATTTCATTCTTTTTACTGTACCTCTATTCATATTCTTTCTTCCATCTTACTTTCCACCCTCTCGTAATAATAGTTTCATAGTGCAACAGCGGGGTTTTCCTATTGTTACAGCTTTCAAACCTTTCAACTCTCAATTTCCCTTTCAGCGCTGAATGACCTCATAGGTCCCAGCCCTTGGCCTAAGTTTTAAATTACAATTATATTACAATTACACTCTTGCATCGTCATATCTGTTTCCCTTAGCCTTAAAATTCAACAAATCTTCGCAGCCATCAGTCCGTCAACACAGAATTCTCTTCAGACAGCATCGTTTCACTCGCAACTTTATTCGGAGATCCATTTGCGGCGCTTAACTTCTCTTTTTACTCACTTCGTTACGCCCAACTTTCTCTTTTTCTCAAAGCAATTGTTCAGATACACCAGTGTAATCGACCAATGACACCATGGTACAGATATTGTAGACCAATGGCACCATGGTAAAGATATTTTAGAACACTGACACCATGGTACAGATATTATAGACCACTGACACCATGGTACAGGTATTATAGACCACTGACACCATAGTACAGGTATTACAGACCAGTGACACCATAGTACAGGTATTATAGACCACTGACACCATAGTACAGGTATTATAGACCACTGACCCCATGGTACAGGTATTATAGACCACTGACACCATAGTACAGGTATTATAGACCACTGACACCATAGTACAGGTATTATAGACCACTGACACCATGGTACAGGTATTATAGACCACTGACACCATAGTAAAGGTATTATAGACCACTGACACCATAGTACAGGTATTATAGACCACTGACACCATGGTACAGATATTATAGACCACTGACACCATAGTACAGGTATTATAGACCACTGACACCATGGTACAGGTATTATAGACCACTGACACCATAGTACAGGTATTATAGACCACTGACACCATAGTACAGGTATTATAGACCACTGACACCATGGTACAGTTATTATAGACCACTGACACCATAGTACAGGTATTATAGACCACTGACACCATGGTACAGGTATTATAGACCACTGACACCATAGTAAAGGTATTATAGACCACTGACACCATAGTACAGGTATTATAGACCACTGACACCATGGTACAGATATTATAGACCACTGACACCATAGTACAGGTATTATAGACCACTGACACCATGGTACAGGTATTATAGACCAATGACACCATAGTACAGGTATTATAGACCACTGACACCATAGTACAGGTATTATAGACCACTGACACCATGGTACAGTTATTATAGACCACTGACACCATAGTACAGGTATTAAAGAGCACTGACACCATAGTACAGGTATTATAGACCACTGACACCACGGTACAGGTATTACAGACCAGAAACACCATAGTACAGGTATTATAGACCACTGACACCACGGTACAGGTATTACAGACCAGTGACACCATAGTACAGGTATTATAGACCACTGACACCATGGTACAGGTATTATAGACCACTGACACCATAGTACAGGTATTATAGACCACTGACACCATGGTACAGGTATTATAGACCAATGACACCATAGTACAGGTATTATAGACCACTGACACCATAGTACAGGTATTATAGACCACTGACACCATGGTACAGTTATTATAGACCACTGACACCATAGTACAGGTATTATAGACCACTGACACCACGGTACAGGTATTATAGACCACTGACACCATAGTACAGGTATTATAGACCACTGACACCATGGTACAGATATTATAGACCACTGACACCATAGTACAGGTATTATAGACCACTGACACCATGGTACAGGTATTATAGACCAATGACACCATAGTACAGGTATTATAGACCACTGACACCATAGTACAGGTATTATAGACCACTGACACCATGGTACAGTTATTATAGACCACTGACACCATAGCACAGGTATTAAAGAGCACTGACACCATAGTACAGGTATTATAGACCACTGACACCACGGTACAGGTATTACAGACCAGTGACACCATAGTACAGGTATTATAGACCACTGACACCACGGTACAGGTATTACAGACCAGTGACACCATAGTACAGGTATTATAGACCACTGACACCATGGTACAGGTATTATACCTAAAGACGTAGATGCAAAAAACCTCTTGGAAAAAATCACGCTAGAAGAAGAGAGATGGCTTTTCGTCCTTTTTAGACAGTGAGGAGTTCTATGTTGATCACCGCAAAAAAATTTAAACTTTGTAAGATAATAATATTTTCATATATCTTTGAATACAGGATTTATAATAAATCGTCAACATTTTCATGAATTTTTTTTAAAGACTTTTGCAAGATAAAACGAATCTTGCGCCTTCCCTGGGCAGAATTCGAACCAGAGCGCTTTAGCCCAAATGGCATGGTTTCGAATCCTGTCCAGGGTAGATGCACTAATTATTATTATTATTATTATTTCAGTAGATGAACCTATTTGCTCGGAACAAGCACACAAAGGGGCCACTGACTTGAAATTCAAGCTTCAACAGAAGAAGGCTGGTTTCAACCTCCCACCACAGACCCCACACTGCAGCAGTAACTGATCACGATACAGAGCCAGTGATCGTTCATCGCCCTGGGGGATACGCGAACCACTATACCAGCGGACCAGCTAAAGGGGTAGTTGCGTCTTAATATTGGAAAGCATGAAAAAGGCCACAAGGAAATTACTGACAAAACTACCATAACTGGCAACGCGTTCCTAATTTGCGCTTCGAGGTCAGGCCGGAGACGGGTTTATTTCAATTCAAAGTAACAAGAGCCTGATTTCGAAGGGATATGTACACCTGATTCGAAATCAGCTGTCATTTCTCTATGTGGATGAATGGGAAAATGTGTGATACCCAAAAGGCATAAGAATGGACAGGGTAGATGCACTTTTCATATCCCTTAGATGCGAGTTATTCCCAAACGTGAACTCGATATTACGAGGCATTTGTGCCCCAATATTCGAGCAAATATTATATATGTGTGTGTGTGTGTATGTGATATATATATATATATTATATATATATATATATATATATATATATATATATATATATATATATATATATATATATATATATATATATATATATATATATATATATATATATATATATATATATATATATATATGCATGTAAATATACATACATGCATACATACACACATATACTGTATATATTATATATATATATTTTATATGTATACATGTACATATACAGATATATATATATATATATATATATATATATATATATATATATATATATATATATATATATATATATATATATATATATATATATAATGGAATGGCCCCAAAACAGGCCATAATTACGCTTTCCGGCAAAGCTGGCGGTCATATATCGTAAAATTGTTTCAGCAAAGGCTGTCATCCGGCACAGATTTACAAGGAACGAGCTTTCCTCTTTCCCGGGAGTATTTTCGTGATGTTTCCGGATAACAATAAAAGTTTTCCCGGCCATTATTCACGATGATAGGCCATTTAATTATGCAAATGCGGTAATATTACATTTATGTCCGAATCTTTTGTTCGACAAGCGAGGAGCAGAGATGAATTTGATTAGTGTGCGTTGTATGTTTGGTATATATTGCATGGGTAGGGCATTGTTATGTGAATGAACTGGTTATCTAAAATAGGACCTGGTTTTAGCCATCTTCTGTTGAAGTTGTTGCTTTTATTATGTAAAAGAAGTTCCATTTTTTCCCCAAATTAATTTCTATTCGCACTTAACATTTTTTCGATTCTCAGAGTTGTTAATGCCATTGTATCACAGAAACGGGAAAAAGGAAAAACATACGTTATATGCTACCATAAATTTGTTGTGAGTGGAAAGCCCTATCGGGTCTCACTCAGCAATGGAATTTTACACAGGAGCCTCGCAGTTTGAGAGCGTCCAACTCGAAACTCCAAGCAGCGCTAGAAACCTAGGATCAGTGCCAGTGGTTGTCTGGACGTCGTTCGGTGCAGACGTGTGCCGGTCCGCATCTCGGTTGGAGAGGCTCGGCGCTCGAACCCCGGCATTCTATACCGAGCGTCAGAAAAAGTTTACAGTTTTTCTGTGATGGCGACTTAGGAAACTTTACTTTAAAAATTAGTGTTTACCTTAAAATCGCTTCGGTGAAGAGTTAGGTAAAGAAAAGTGCTGGTTAGTGGGAGAAAAATAAAGTGACTAAATCTGTCCCGTAGACGTCTTATAGAAGTGATGTGAAAACGCAAATATATTTTGATGCCTGTAATATATAGTTAGCTTTGGCGCTCTCTGCTTCATCGAGGATTTTGAAGTGTTTGTGCGGAGCCAATACAATAACTTAATTTTTAAATTAAATCATAGTTATTAAGAGAATAAAATATATATCTCGTCAGTGGCGCATAATAATTAACCGTTTGTCTGTAAAACCACAATAGTTGGGTAAATCATTTTCACACATACGGGCAAATAGTAAAGGACAATTCATTTATCCAAATCACAAAAAGCACAGTTAATCATTTTCACAGGCAACTGTTTGTCAGTACAGTATGTAAGATATACATAATTATTTCATATAAATTTATGCATATTACAGATTCAATTCCCTTTAAAAGGGGTTACTACCCATTGCTTATGAATGTATCAGCATTTTCAGAATAATTTGATGCCTCAGTTATCAAAGGAAATATCATGTCAACGTGGCGTCACTGATTAGCATATAACGTTGACAATAATTATAATTAGTTTTATAGATGTGCTATATTTATAATTACTTTTATAGATATATGTATTCAGCAAGAATATGTTACTGAATTTGTTACGATAGCAGACTGACTCTCTGGTATTTATTCTCTTAATTTTGCAGGTAATGATTAAACTTTGAGCAGACAAACACTTATAAGCAAAGGTCATGCAAAAAGCGTTCAGCCTCATCCAGAAATCACCAGCGGGAAAGGCAATTCTTGCATCATTTCTCAGCTTAGTGTACCCTTCACCATACCTGGTCCACTTCTGATTGCCAATTACAATCCAATCAAGGAAGAAGGCTGCATTTAAATACTCCTTGAATGATGCTCCCATAATGGTGATCCTGCAGGTGGGATTTAAGTTTAGGAGACAGGAAGAAGCCGGGGAGCAAGGGATATGAGGCAACATTAATTCAAAGCCACAGGTGGACAGTTCAGTCACGGTCCCTGCTGCTTTGGATGGGGACATTCCCTCGTATCAACAGTATGCAGACCACAGCTTTACTTTGTTTTATCTTGGCTTTTTTCAATTGGCAAAAATCTGATTTATAATTCTCTCATTTACATTCTCAATCTTTCCAAGTAGTCTTATGATACCACTCTTAGAGCTCTAGAGCACAGATGCTATTGACTTTTTTTTTTTGTGAGCAAACAGATGCTACTCTAGGACTTTTTTTTTTTTTATAATGATACCACTGAACAAACAGTCTTTTTTTTATAATGATACCACTCACAGAGCTCTACAGCACAGAGGCTATTATCTAACAAACAGATGCCACTGACTTTTTTTTATAATGATACCACTCTCAGAGCTCTACAGCACAGAGGCTATTACCTAACAAACAGATGCCACTGACTTTTTATAATACCACTCTCAACAAACAGATGCCACTGACTTTTTTTTTATAATGATACCACTCTCAGAGCTCTAGAGCACAGAGGCTATTACCTAACAAACAGATGCCACTGACTTTTTTTTTTATAATGATACCACTCTCAGAGCTCTAGAGCACAGAGGCTATTACCTAACAAACAGACCACTGACTTTTTATAATACCACAAACAGATGCCAACAAACAGATGACTTTTTTTTTTTATAATGATACCACTCTCAGAGCTCTAGAGCACAGAGGCTATTACCTAACAAACAGATGCCACTGACTTTTTTTTTTCTGTGAGGTGAAGAACCTTGGCGTTTCCATTACTTGCTTCGAAACTTTGATCATGTTCAAAGTGGTAAACCCATGTTTCATCTTCGGATACTGTTCTCAGGAGATACTGTACGGATCAGCGTGGACATGGTATCAAAAGTATCCTGATGTTTCAACTCTGGTTAGATTGGCAGGGCCCATCATGTGAACTGATCCCAGGGTCCCGGCTGTCTGTTGGACAATCAAATCCTTGTCACTCAAAACTATAAAACGAGAAGTATCCTCTTATTAGTGGTGTGGCAGTTTTTGGCATCCCTACCAGGTGACAGCATCTGAACTGTCCCTGCAGTGATCTAATTTAGCAACCCGAACACAGATTGCCTTGTGGTTCGTAAGATTCTTTTGAAGGAATTAGTCACGGCTCGACCTTCTTTTCTGTGCAATATCAAACCCTGCTTGCGAAATAAAACAAACAAGGGATTTCTTATGCTAAGATAAAACAAACAATTGATTTCTTATGCTTTGGTATATTTTAAAAGTTATTACTTTTCCTCCTGTGTCTGAAAACTTTTTGAATAATTTTCTTGGCATTCAAAAAAAAAAAAAAAAATTACAGGGGTACTATGCCAGCGGAAACTGATGCTCGAATTAGAATGAATCGAGAAAGTGCACACGAAAGGGGTCATGAATATACAAAGCGTTGTTGCCAGTTGTTTCTAGAAAGAGTTGAATACGATACATTCTTCCTCTTGCAAACCTTTTTGAATTCTTCTGTCGAAAGGATTTTACCATTGTAATTTACCCTACACACACATACACACGAATACACATACACACACACTCACTTACGCACACAACACACACATATATACTGTATATATATATATATATATATATATATATATATATATATATATATATATATATATATATATATATATATATATATATATATATATATACACACACACACACACACACACACACACACACACACACACACACATATATATATATATATATATATATATATATATATATATATATATATATTATCTCAATAACTAACAATGTAATGAGATACAAACTTAATTAGTAAGCCCAATCCTTTAAGTAAGGTGATTTCTCTTTCTGCAGTTTTTGTTGTATGAAGCATCGAAATAAATAACTATGAGAGAGAAATGATCAGAAGAATAACAAACTTTTCTCATGTTCATTATCATAATCATGTTTCAAACAAA
>NC_089786.1:13192183-13214683 GCF_040412425.1 Macrobrachium rosenbergii | reverse complement strand
TCTCTCTCTATGTATGTATGTATGTATGTATGTATGTATGTATATATATATATATATATATATATATATATATATATATATATATATATATATATATATATTATATATGTATATGTGTGTATGTATATATGCATGTATGTATATGTCTGTATACACACACACACACACACACACACACACACACACACACACACACACACACATATATATATATATATATATATATATATATATATATATATATATATATATATATATATATATATATATATATATATATAGTGAGTCTGAAATTGAACGCGTTACGGGCTTTCACAACAAACTCTGAAGGGATCTGTTTTAAATGAATTCCCGAATTCCATCGCCATATTATGTCATACTGATATAAATCTTAACTGTTAATTAACAGTGGGAAATAATTCTTTGGCTCTCGAGTATGCTTCAACTCCTGTCAAATGGGAGATAAAAAGTTATTACCCAAATAGCCTATCACACGTCAGTCAGTGGGACAGCTAATAACTCTTTGACGGATGACATCACGCGGGGAAAAAGATATGGACATTTGGTGTCATAGGAACTAATGGAAAATATTTACGTAAATGATTCTGAGTGACTCTAGAAGCGATCGAAGTCAAGACGTCAGTATTATGAATTCATATTTTCACAAATTAAATAAAATATACAGAAATCACAATTATTATTAACAAAGAAAATTAACTAACTATAAAACAAGTTTCCACAGAACAGACGACCCATGCGTAAAAAATACAGAACTTTATTTCAATGAATTGGTAAAGATACGTCGAAAAACCATGACGTATTACAGCCAATCTTAAACTTGTCAGCACTGGCAAAGATAATTCAGACAAAAAGACCCTTCCACAGTTTCAAATCATCAAGAATAAGACTTCACTCTTCGAGTACATAGACGACTTATTACATCGAATTCTTCAAAGTAAGTAGCACGCACAGCCTTCTGCGGCAGGACACTAAAGATGAGAATGAGAGTTTCTTGTTGAAACAAAGCATAAGAAGATAGCCAAAAAGGATATTTACTAATGATGGTCAGAGGCATAAATAATGTTTGTATGTGGAAAAAAGAAACCACCCTTTTGAGCAATAACCTAACACCGTTGGATTGTGGAACTGTCTCCATGAGGATGTTGTGTAATTAGAACGTGAAAAGTTCAAACGAAGATGCAATGCATTACTACCCTAAAACATTTCAATTTGTGTGTTATTAATTTATCTATTTTATCTATTTATGTAACAATTTGTTAAATTATTTTTTTTATTTTCTAATAACTGATCTCTTCTTTCTTTATTTCCTATTACCTTCTGTTACTTCTTTCAAATGAACATCATATTCTTTGGAGGGTTGAATATCAATTCAATGGCACCTGTGGTTTTTGTTCCATATGTGTAGGAGTTTATCTTCTGAATAATAATAATAATAATAATAATAATAATAATAATAATAATAATAATAATAATAATAATAATCTCAAAGGTAAAGATGCCAGGACGGTTCTGTCTTCTTGATAAATGATCAGTATTCCCATAAAATCATAAAGCAAAGATCTTAAGCCTGTGGCAGTGACACTGTCTTGTAGATATAAGAATTCTTATGACAATACCAAGTTTTCCAGCAGCAATAGATGATGTGCTGTACATTCTAAGTGACGTGAAAATTAAAGTTTCGAGCTGTGGCAACGCTAAATATTGCCAAATATTTACAGTCATCTAGTTCATCATGACCTATGCAAAGCGAATCTTAATGAGAGAGAGAGAGAGAGAGAGAGAGAGAGAGAGAACAGAGCTGGATCGGATAATCAATAATGGCTCAGTTTTTGGGGCGTTTAAATTCATGGCCAGCAATTACACCACTTCCTGGTTCATTTTGGAGCTCTGTAGCAACAGGAGTTCCCTTACGCATATAAATGAAAATATGAAAAACAGAAATTTTTCCAAATGTTTTCCAAAATATCAGACGCACTGACAATGCTTTTATCCGATGACAATAATAACGAAAAGGCTTAACGAGGACCTAGAAGCCGTCTGTTCTCATAACTTAACGATAAATTTTCGGACGACGTGATTGAGCAGCGTCCATCATTTTATGGCTTTTACGAATCAAAATCTCCCGAGAGAAAGAGAGCTACCAAGTTTCTTTTACTTTTGGTTTATGGGGAAACTTATCTATAGGTTGTGTGTGTGTGTGTGTGTGTGTGTGTGTGTGTGTGTGTGTGTGTGTGTGTGTGTGAGAGAGAGAGAGAGAGAGAGAGAGAGAGAGAGAGAGAGAGAGAGAGAGAGAGAAATGAACAAAGGGTTTGGTGTTCTCTTTCAGGTGAGGCCCAGAGATTGAGTCCGCGTGACCACTGGAATCACTCAATATACAATATTCTACTTTTGCAAGACCAATAATACTTGTCCAAAATTGACTTCTCTAATTAGAGAACAATTTCAAATGAGGCTAATCCGCACTTCATCGCATAACTAAGTACTATGATCAGGTTAATGAATTAATAGGCACAGCGAGGTCGTTTTTAAACCTCTTCACCTCATCAATAAAAACAATTACTGCCCTCTGTCTCATTGTTTTAATTTAATCATTTAGTAGTAAAACACAAGCTTTCTCTCTCTCTCTCTCTCTCTCTCTCTCTCTCTCTCTCTCTCTCTCGAGAGCCTTGTGCCTCTTGAAATTTCAATTAAAAGAGTTTCCACGTAACAAAAAGTGTAATCCGATTAACTACACAACGATACTAAAATAAAGTGCACCGATACTTTATCCAAACCGTCAAAAATCAGGCGCCGATGACTGCCGCCGAGGGGAGGAGACCCGTTGTAAATAAATAAAGAAGCCTCTAAAAGCTTTAGTAGCTTTTCAGAACTCAGACAACCGAATGTGAACTTTCAATGGCGTTTTCGGAGTCGATGACCTTAACCATTGCCATGCCAGATTACAAAGAGCCAATTAATCTGTCACTGAAGTGACGATGTTATCTAAAGTATCATTAGATGAAATCTGATTACGGATAACTTGTAAATAATGACATCATTTACCCTAAGAACAAGGAGACATTGTTCCTTAGTACTTCGAGCACCCAGAATGATCTACATGGACATCGACCACTTGTGGGGGGAACTGAACCCCCTTCAGGATACATTGCTATGAGAGCTCTCTTTAGCTATCTTACATCTCACTTTTAACACGAAGCTCTAAGACTGGCTCCATCGAGAACTTGGCCAGGTAGACGCTTGAAAGATGCGCCGCCATTATCGAAGGCTTTGATCATGCGAAGACAAGAACTATCTACGAGCAGGCAGATGGAAGATCTGGGCAGGCTTTTGCTGGCGTTAAACAAATACTTTAAAACAAGCTAGACGATGCGTTACTCTACTTGGCAGTCATCTACAAAACCGAGTTCCTAAGTGACAAGCGAAGTATGCAAGTTTTACCCCCATTACCAGTCATCAGCTGGTTTTCATTGAAACTGATGGAGGCCTAAGCATGTGCTAATATCATTTCAGTAACTGTAATCTATTTGGCCGAAAAGATGAACTAGAGAAATTTTAGTCATATTAAGGCAGTTACGATAAATGTTGACACTGTACTGTTAATTTTGAAGATTATTTAAAACAGTCGTTTTGAAAGTTAATTAATCCATTAATATTATCTTTGCAACATCATAAATTCCCACAAGAGAGTTTACACTGTTTTCATAAATTCTCTGTTTAGTCCCCTGAGGCACCTTCCTTGTGGCTCTTTAGTGAGTCACCTTGTCTTTCATTCTGCAACCATCCGTTACGTTTACTCCTAAATTCCTGGTTCCTTCAATTTTTACGGATTGCTTTTATCAGTTGTGTGCTTTAGCATTTAGGTTTCCGCATGATCTCAGACCCCTGTCATTCACTTTCAATTTATATATATATATATATATATATATATATATATATATATATATATATATATATATATATATATATATATATATATATATATATATATATATAAATTTGTGACTCACATCAGGATCAGACCCAGGTCTTTCTGTTTCACACGTGGTTGTGTGTTAGTGTTTCTAATATATACATATATGTATGTGTGTGTGTGTGCGTGCAAATATATATATATATATATATATATATATATATATATATATATATATATATATATATATATATATATATATATATATAAATTATATATATAAAAAATTGAAAGTGAATATATATATGCGATATATAGGGTAAGAAAAAACCTAATATAGTGAATGACAGAATATGAGATCATGTATGTATGTATGTATGTGTATAAACCTAGATATATATATATATATATATATATATATATATATATATATATATATATATATATACATAGAGAGAGAGAGAGAGAGAGAGAGAGAGAGAGAGAGAGAGAGAGAGAGAGAGAGAGATCATCTCTCTCTCTCTTCTCTCTATATATATATCTCTATATATATATATATATATATATATATATATATATATATATATATATATATATATATATATATATATATATATATACATATATATATATATATATATATATATATATATATATATAGAGAGAGAGAGAGAGAGAGAGAGAGAGAGAGAGAGAGAGAGAGAGAATATATATATATATATATATATATATATATATATATATATATATATATATATATATATATATATATATATATATATAGAGAGAGAGAGAGAGAGAGAGAGAGAGAGAGAGAGAGAGAGAGAGAGAGAATGATCATTATCCTCGATTGTGAAGAAAGCTAAAAGGAGCTCTTACAATGGAAATTATAATTATCAGGACGGCAAATGAGAAGAGGACTGACTTCACTCCATGGTTTCTGAGAAAAAAAAAAAAATTTTCTGCGTTATCCCAGAATTAATTTCCACGAAGAAGCCTTTCACGGCTATTAATCTCGAATTATTAGGCAGCATATGATGTCGCCCTTAGGCCGACATCCTGGATCAAAAGGGTGCTCCTATAAAGCTTTGAGGCTGGGGTGCCAACTCTCAATGTGGTGTAATTAAGTCAGAATTGCCAAATCTCAATCTTCTTTTGACGGAAGAGGTAACACTCTCAATGGTAAGATTAATGACAAGACTGAGAGTTGGCACCTCTGCTTTAATCACGCCATTGAATTTGACACCCTGGCCTTAAGGATCAAAAGATGGGATTCTTATGTAAACTCTCTGGTTTTACATCATTAGTTGTGTTACTCCCAGGCACAAAATATATCGAAGGAAAATTCAAAGAGTATTGTGGGACTGGCTGGTGACCTATAATTAAAATTATTTATTTTTTTTACCGAAAGAGACTTGAGTTTATGGATTTTATTGTATGTTCAATGTGAATACATTAAACATTTTTGCAAATGCTGCTCAGAAAAGATAAAAATAAGTATAAATTTCCAACAACAAATATCCGACATTTCTCTAATTTCTTTAAAATTGACCAATGAACGTTTTTTCTGCTTTATTCTGACACTGAAGGACAATAAGAAAAAGAAGAGAAAGGGTCTACACTATTTTTCAAAACCTGGAAACCCCCAGATTTAACACCCGCTCCCCTGTAGCCTACCAAGCAAGGGAGGTTTATGGCATTATTTTGACTTGTAAAATGTCTTCTGGGTGATTTATTTGGTGAACAAAGTAGTCTTGTTTGTCAATTACCTTCAGTTCCCTACTGAAGAATGTCATTCATTACAATACTTA
Source organism: Macrobrachium rosenbergii (assembly GCF_040412425.1). NCBI lineage: Eukaryota > Metazoa > Arthropoda > Malacostraca > Decapoda > Palaemonidae > Macrobrachium > Macrobrachium rosenbergii. The sequence goes on along the minus strand of NC_089786.1, from coordinate 13,208,941 downwards.
TGTGACAAAGATGTTATATTGAGGCAGTGTTTTATGATACATGTACAGTGTGTGTTCGATTGTGTAATTATCATTATCAGAGGAAATTCCAAAATCAATAAATAAGCCTGTCATCATTATATGATTAATATCAATATATTGACAATAAATCTTCCAGCTAATCACAGAAAATACCCTGCGGCTGCAATTGTAATATTTTAAATAGTTTCATATATAGTGGGGTTAGCTGACTTTTCCATGCATTAATTCGAAATACAAACAAGCATGGGGAACATATAACGTTTTGAATACAACAGCCCTATACCATTCCATAAGACAAGTCCTCCATGCATCTTTAACACACGATACCAGATCTTGGAACACCTCTTTATAATGCAATTATATTTGAATGCTATGCACTGAATAATCTTGATTTTTTCTAAAATCTTCCGAGTAACTTAAAAACCACAGGTACGCCATTATAATGTAATTGTATTTGAATGTTTGTGCACTGAATAATCTTTATTTTTTCTAAAACCTTTCCAGTAATTTAAAAACCACAGGTATGCTACCTATCAATATACATATAAATTTAGTAAATAAATTAAATTAAGACTTGGAATACCTATGACATATATCAGGGTTTATCTGATGATCCCAACCACCATAAGCCACTGATGACCTGTCATTATTATGATACTAAGATGGCATCGACATTCCTGTCTTATTTATGACATAAAAGCTACTTCCCCTTACATTCTTTTGCCAATTTCTTTCACCATTACATGTCAAAAACCTCTGCTCTATAAAAAAAAAAAAAAAGGAAACGATAAAAAAGGGGAGAAGGTCTTGCAGAACTCCTGATGGCTCGTCAGATTATTATCCCAAGCGAGCCAATAAGGAGATTTTATGGGGGGAGACTGAACTGCATGAGAAAGACGCGATCAGGTCAACTTCTCTGTCACTTGATTTATGGCTCTTCCACTCGGTAACAACCCTGCGACTACCCGAGTTTATCAAGACCCAAAAGTTTTATATTTTCGTTTTATATTCTTCCAGCATAGGGACACGTTAACTTCGCACAGACTGTATAATTAGTCAACAAAACAAGAGCATTTATGACGTTTTTTGTTTTTACTCTGTTCTCTTTGAAATTGGTTCTGAGATTCAAGTCTTCTAAAAGACTAATTTATGAGCATATTTTGATATGTAGATCTCATTCATATTTCATTCGTATACAACAACTTACATATGCATGTATTGCTGGTTTCCCAGTAAGTTAAGTAACGGACAATGAACCCTAGATGCTATAGCATTAACGGTCCTTACTTCTGCCTCTCTGTATTAGTAGGACAGATGTGTCACTACCGGGGAGAAAAAAAATACGTATATACACATATATCTATACATATATATAATATATATATATATATATATATATATATATATATATATATATATATATATATATATATATACAGGGTTTCCATAAAGCCTCTTTACAATTTAAAAATATATCACAAATGCAAATGAACAGACAAATATGTAGATATTATTGTAAAATGAGAAGTAGATATCGGAGTATTTTTGCCTCATTTAATACAACTCTATATGGGAACCATTAGTTGTACGAAGCACATCAAGGCAGCACTCGATTTCTTGCCATGTTCACTGTAGCATAGCCTCATCAATAGTGGCAATGGCATCAGTGATCTTCTGCTTGAGACCAGTGATGTCTTGCATCTTTGTTAGATACACGATATCTTCAATATAACCATATCGAAAGAAGTTCAGGGGAGTGATATCTGATGAACGACGTGGCCAACCCACCGGTCTGGAAATGTTTGATTTAGGAACCCATGAACATGCAGTCCCAATTGTGGTGGTGCGCCATCTTGCTGGAAAATGATGGTTGGCTGGTCATCTCGTTGTGGTGCCACATGTTCAGTCAAAAGGTGAAGGCAAACATCTGCAGTAATTGATGTCTCGCTGAAGAGAAATGGACGAATGATTCGATTGCACAAGATCCCACACCACACATTCGTCTTTGGACTAACTCAGTGAAGTTCCCTAGTCAAATGGGGATGTTCTGATACCCAGATTCTCACATTATGTGTGTTTCAGTTTCCCAGAAACGTGAAAGGTTGCCTCATCACTAAACAAACTCGGTTGAGGGAAGTTTCATTCTCAGAAATTCATTCCAGAATGTTAACTACAAGTTCTTTTCGTCTTGGTTTATCATTTGGTTCAAGTGCCTGTACGAGTTGCACTTTGTAAGAATACAATTGCAAGTTCTTGGGTAGGACTCTTGTGCACTGTTGAAAGTGGTGGCTGTGGATGGACTTTTTAGGAGAACGATCAAAGACTTGTCTTACATGGTCGATGTTTTCCTCAGATGTTCTTGGCCATCCACTCTTCCCTATATCCAACAATGTCCCTGTTTCCATAAATTTCTTGTGCCATGCACGAATTGACGGATGTGCCGGTGGATCTCCTCCATACTTAGTTCTGTAGTTTCGCTGAGTCTGCGTATCCGATTTTGTTTCAGTAAACCACTGATTAAGATCTCATCAATGGCTTTCATAATATATTTCTTAAATTGTAAAGAGACTTTATGACTTTATATATGGACACCTGTATATATATATATATATATATATATATATATATATATATATATATATATATATATATATATATATATAAATATATATGTATGTATGTATATATACACATACATTATTATATCACACATCACCACAGGTAAAAAATAAGAGACTGGGCGTAGATCCTAACCGATTTCAACTATATTTCTAGGCTAATGACGAACGACCAGTGCACAGTGGTAGAAATCAAGATATATATGGTAGGGGAACAATACAGACAAACAAAAAACGTCGGAGGTTAAAAATCCACACGTGACAGATGTCAAAGGGACGGACTACAAAACTCATTAGTGCTAGGGTCAGGTACTATTTTTACATATATGACAATCCTTTTTCCCTACATACATACCCACTACCGTCCTTCATATTTAAAAATTTTGCAAATTTCTTTTGAAATTATATGATCAAGTTTATACGTCTTGATTGATATTCATGTTATGACCACAACTTTCTCTTTAATAACTAGGACCAATGATATTTATTTCCAGTGCATTATGAACAATCTATCTTTTTTGCCCCTCGCCCGTTGATTTTATGATTCTTCTCACTAACATGTGATAAAAATTCAGGTGTTCACCTGTGCGTATCTAGCACATATTTTATGCTGTGCTATTCTCTTTTCCAAAGCTTTCCAGTTTGAGTATTTAAAAGTCATCACAAGCCTTACATGGCATTCGACATACACACCCTTTAATATTTTAGGGAGAGTGCTTTATGAGAACAGGTTTCATTGTGTCACTGTTCCTATTTGCTACATTAACTCCAAAAATGTTTTAAAGGATGAGGAGGACATTTTTATTACAAGCAGAATTTTGTGCTGTAATTTTCTTTTTTTGTTTTGATAGTCTTATCTTTTTTTGGCCACTTCTAATGCATTTTCTAATATACAGTCAGGATATTTCACTTTCTTGCCTGTATTCCTAATCTTATCTGTTTCATCATCTATGTATTCCGGACTACATATACGTAACTTTCTTGCCTGTATTCCTAATCTTATCTATTTCATCATCAATGCATTCTGGACTACATATACGTAATATTCTTGCCTGTATTCCTAGTTTATCTATTTCAGGACTCTTATCTATTTCATCATCAATGCATTCTGGACTACATATACGTAATATTCTTGCTTGTATTCCTAGTCTTATCTATTTCATCATCAATGCATTCTGGACTACATATACGTAATATTCTTGCTTGTATTCCTAGTCTTATCTATTTCATCATCAATGCATTCTGGACTACATATACGTAATATTCTTGCTTGTATTCCTAGTCTTATCTATTTCATCATCAATGCATTCTGGACTACATATAATATTCTTTGCTTGTATTCCTAATTATTCTTACCTGTATTCCTAATCGTATCTATTTCATCATCAATGCATTCTGGACTACATATACGTAATATTCTTGCCTGTATTCCTAGTTTATCTATTTCATCATCAATGCATTCCGGACTGCATATACGTAATGTTTTTGCCTGTATTCCTAATCTTATCTATTCCATCATCAATGCATTCCGGACTACATATACGTAATGTTTATCTTTTCATCATCAATATTCCTAATCGCCTGTATCTAATTTCATCATCAATGCATTCCGGACTGCATAATGTTCTTACGTAATATTCTTTCATCATCATGCATTCCGGACTTGTATTCTAATCTTATCTATTCCATCATCAATGCATTCCGGACTACATATACTAACCTTTGTATTATCGTGCGTTAAATACAAATTAATACTTGAGAACATAAAAACTTTTAATTTTTGTAATAAAGTTAGAGGTGATGACGGACAGTTAACCCAAGGGCATTACCGGGGAATGTTGATTTCATAAAAACGTTGGTTAGTTAAATGCATTTCTGTGCATCGCTACAGGGCATTAGGATTATATATATATATATATATATATATATATATATATATATATATATATATATTTATATATATACTATATCTATATGTATATAGATAAATAAATAGATAGATAGATAGAGATATATAATTATATCACCATTTACATCACGCGAAGTATTTTAGTACTATTTTTATTTGGTAAAACTTGGATTGGACTCTTTCAAAGTAAATTTAAATCCACACTGCAATAGGTTGTCTGCGACGTCTACACATACATATGCATGAGTGCGTGTGTGTGCTTGTGTGCGTCAGATTGCTCGCGTGTATGTACGTGCGAAAGAACAGATTTACTATTTGAAATGCAAAGCTTTAGGGATTGGTCTGAAACTTGAAATTGCTTTATGGTAAGGCTTATATAGGCCTATTGGAGTTATTTCTATTTTTAGAGGAATCACACGTTTCAATGCAAAAATCTGGGGACTTTGCAAAGATTAACGCTGTTAAGTACGAATATTTGTCGGTGGAAATACCAATGTGTATGACATCTGCTAAATCCGCGGTCTTTTTTTATTGCATTGTTTATTTTGATCCCCGTTATTTATTTCCACCGGCGATGATTGTCGTCGCTGCGATGTTCGTTTAGATCAATCAATTACACAATCGACTGCAATCAATGACGTAGATTCTCAGTTATTTAATTATCACCATCCACATTCTTTGGTATGAAATGTCTGCGGCATATTTAGAAATAAAGCAACGTTAGTATTGCTCCTCTAAGTACTCTTGACCTGTTCTTAAGTAAAATGAAATGTCTATGACATAATTAGAAATAAAGCAGTTAGTGCTGTTTCTCTAAATAAACTTGACCTATTCTTAAGTAAAATTAAATGTCTGAGAATCATTTACAAATAAAGCATGAGAGTAAATTTGACCTATTCTTAAGTAAAATGAAATATCTACGCCATAATCAGAAATAAAGCAATTAGTGCTGTTTCATTTACATAAAATGAAAAATTTGACCTATTCTTAAGTAAAATGAAATATCTACGCCATAATCAGAAATAAAGCAATTAGTGCTGTTTCTCTAAATAAACTTGAGCTGTTCCTAAATAAAATTAAATGTCTGACATCGAAATAAAGCAGGATTAGTATTGCTTCTCTAAATATACCTGACCTATTCTTATGTATCATTTAACGTCTGAGATATATTTGGAAATAAAGCACGGTTAGCACAGGTTCTCTAAAACCTGACCTATTCGTAAGTAGAATGAGATGTCTGTGACCTATTTCGAAATAAAAGAGCTTTAGTATTGCTTCTATACATAACCTTGACCTTTTCATATGCAAAATATATGCTTGAAAAAGGTACACGGAATCTTTTGTGCTCAATTTTTCATCTTATTTTCAATGCATTTTTTGGGAAATATCTAAACCTCAAACACTGGAATTTCTTTACGAGCCATCTTTTAAAAATGTTTTCTGTTTTCATGGTATTGCAACACTGCTTGAATGCACAAGGAGAAGAGAATTATTATTAATATATTTTCCAAAGGTATCGCAGTCTTTCAAAATATTTTCGTTCTTTGACTAGAGCTTGCTTCTTCCTCTTATGCATGAGTAACATTTTTCATTTTTGTTTCTTTTATTTATTTATTTATTTATTATTATTATTATTATTATTATTATTATTATTATTATTATTATTATTATTATTATTATTATCTTATTTTTTTGGCCTCGTGGCTGGGTGGTAAACGGATTCATCTCAAACTAAAGGACCAGTGTTGGATTCTCGCGCGGTCCTTAAAAAATCAGTATGCCTCTTTTGACTTGAGAAGTAGTAACCAGATATGAGGATTAATTGCTACGTCAAAACTTGAGGTCCTCGACGAGGTAATCCTCAATCCCCGGGGTGGAACCATCCACAAGTTTTACATGATAATCCAGTATCCCCTAATTTTCATGTGTTCGTAAATAATATATGAGAAGGGCCTTAGACATTTCAGGAACTCTGGTTTTCTTTGTTCTTTTATCATAACTTTATTCATTTTTATCAGCCAAATCTTTGATACATTTCTTTTAGACAGGAATCGAATCGGGGTAAGATTAACTGACTGATTCATTTCTTCAGACTGGCGTCGCTCACTAACACCAGAAATAAAGTTTGGTGTAAAAAACGAAAAACAATCTTTCAGCAAATTTTTCAATACACACGTTTCATAAAAAGACTTACATATTCTATGTTCATAAGATAGTATATAAAAACTGATAAAATTCCATTCTGCACAGATTTAAGGAGGGGTGGATGGAAAATAATGAGGTTATCTTCTTTCTGCTCTCAAAAAAGAAGACAATTAGACTGCATTAATTAACGGGAAAGAGGGGAAAAAAATAACCAATTTTACCTTTATATTATGAAGACCATTTATTGATAATTATGAAGACCATTTATTGATAACAACTTCCTAAGATGAACAATCTTATGTCTTAATACTGCTCGAGTCTCTGGTTGCTGGATATACACATTCTCACAATTAAATCCTCCCGATTTCTATCGATAACTGTGTTTTTGTTGTTATCTAATAATCTCGTGCGCTTCCCTGATTAGTTCCTAGTGGTGATCTCCAATAACAACTGCTTGTTGTGCTGTTATTGTTATTATCTGAATATCGATAAAGCGCATGAATGTAAATTGATATTCATTAACGAACCGTTAATATATAAATTACGTATTATTATTATATATATTGCATATATTATTATTAATATATATTATTATTATTATTATTATTATTATTATTATTATTATTGTAGTTGTTGTTGTCAAAGATGTATACGAATTACTGCGGAACAAAAACTATTATTATTATTATTATTATTATTATTATTAAAGATGTCTACAGATTATTGTCAAAGATGTCTACAAAAACTATTATTATTATTATTAGTAAAGATGTAAACAGAATACTGCAGAACAAAAGCTATTATTATTATTATTATTATTATTATTATTATTATTATTATTATTATTATTATTATTATGAGTAAAGATGTATACAGAACACTGTGGAACAAAAACCTTAAAAGAAAATGTGGCCCAAGAGAAGAGATGAAAGTAAATCAGCACGAAAATGAGCGCATAAATGAGCAGCAGTTTAGGACAAAAAAAAAAAAAAAAAAAAGGTTGGGAAAATTCTTGTAAAGTGGAAGGGATCTTTATATAAAAATTGGGGTTATTTGTCTTCAGAGGGTGTGTTATGCGTCATTCGAAATTATAATGTAAAAAATAGTTCTATTCGTCTTATTTTCCCCTCATTTGCTCTAACTTACTGGGATTTTCAACATGTTTTACTGGTGGCTATCTTAGGTTTTAAGTAGGAGGTATATTCATGTTTAGAAATGTGCAACCTTGCATACACGCACAGGCATATATATATATATATATATATATATATATATATATATATATATATATATATATATATATATATATATATATATATATATATATATATATATATATATATACATATATATATATATATATATATATATATATATATATACATATATATATTTCTATATATATATATAAATATATATATATATATATATATATATATATATATATATATATATATATATATATATATATATATATATATATATATGCAGGAACGATCCACGGACCTAGCAAATATAAGACGCTGCATCACTCAGTGGCTTCTGCTGGTGATAGCCTTTCACTTCTTTGCAAGTCTTTTTGGGATGAAGTTGCTAGCCCCATCATAATCCCTACCTTGAAGTACATACAGTCGAATACATCCAGATACATAATTTTATTAACCTATAAGAACAAAGTCATATTGGATTTTTTAAAGGAATAACAGGGCCAAATTCGTTTCTCTCCCATGAGACCGATCTTGGTTGAGTGCACTTGTATATTGATATATCTGTTTTGATTTTCTTTCTATTAAGAAGTTATTCAAGAAATTAAAATTTCAGCTGATGAAATAAAGAAAAAGGGATTATAAAACAACGTATATATACTAAGACTCCCCAATTCCTATTTTTCTTCATTTTTCCCATTCTAACATTTTACCTCCGGTGATACTTCGCTTAACTTAATCACCTTCTTGCATGGCTACTTCTCTTCCTTTACTCACTTTACATTATGAGAATGTTAGGAGCACGCATGAGACGCAGCCAGAGAGAGAGAGAGAGAGAGAGAGAGAGAGAGAGAGAGAGAGAGAGAGAGAGAGAGAGAGAGAGAGAGAGATCGCGTTTCATTACCTAAGAGGCCCAAGGAGAACGGGTTTTACGAATTCATGACCAGCTAAGTCGGGTATGCAAGAAGGCAAGTGAGAGACCATTAGAACAGCCTTCCTTTACAGCAACAACAATAACAGCAACTGCAACAACAGCAACAACAGCAGCGCAAAAGCCTCTTAGAGAAACAAACGAAAGAGTGAATGAATAGGTTTCACGAGTCTCGTCGCAGACAAGGCTTTATTTGAGTTTATTTTTCGCGCAAAATTTTTTTGTATGAATCATAACTTTATTAGCTGAAATTACCCCCCAGGTACTTTTACTTCAATCGGGATAATTCCCAGAGAGGACACTGATTAGCGAACGAGTTTTAATGATAAAAAAAGTTACCCGTATCAAAAACGAGTCGTTGTGTATTCTGAAAACTAAACTCTCTCTCTCTCTCTCTCAACTTGCAAATCACACCGATCTCGCATTAGAGATTAATTAATTGCAAGCCATTCATTAAACCCCATTGGGAATTACATTAGAGTGGCTCGGAATTAGCATGGCACAATTTTATTAGTTTCCAATAAACACTCGAATGGACATGCGCGCACACATACACACATACATACACACACACACACACACACACACACACACATATATATATATATATATATATATATATATATATATATATATATATATATATTTGTGTGGTAAATATCTCCATAAGGTTTTGCCTTTCCCATAGTCTACTTGGCAAGAAGATTTTTCAATCCCCAAGACTACCCTGAGATCCCCGACTGCAACACACAACAGTCAACTGATTACCAGGTATCTAATTCACTGTTTAGTTCAACAGAGTCACAATGAGTTTTAAACCAGCGTACCCATACCGTATATGCTTGATATTCGAGCTTAGGTCCTCTCGTTAATGGAAGGAACGGGTCATGGTGCTAGAAAACTCATCCTAATAATCAAGCGGAATATGGGAGAGGAAGGAAGCACCTACTTTTGCCATAAACATATATATATATATATATATATATATATATATATATATATATATATATATATATATATATATATATATATATATTATATATATATATATATATATATATATATTTATACATATATTATAAATATATATTATATATATACATGTATATGTATGGGTATGTAATAGAATTCTTAGTCGCGAGAGTGACTGGATTGGTGTTAAAGTTGTTCCATGACAAGGGTCTACTATGCCTCCATGTGTGTTCAATATTTCCATGGATGGAGTTGTGTTGAATTGAATGTAGAATTTAGGCCAAAGGCCAAGCACTGGGACCTATGAGGTTATTCAATGCTGAAACGGAAATTGACAGTAAAAAGTTTGAAAGGTGTAACAGGAGGAAAACCTCGCAGCTGCACTATGAATCAATTGTTGGGAGAGGGTGGAAAGTAAGATGGAAGAAAGAGAATATAAAAGGAGTTACAGTAAAAGGAACGAAAGGGGTTGCAGCTAGGGGCCGAAAGTACGCTGCGAAGATCCTTAAGTAATGCCCACAGTGCACCGCATGGGGTGCACTGACGGCACTAACCCCCTACAGATTCCAGATTGTTAAACGGGAAAGCGGGTCGTTAACAGTAATGTGGAATCGCGTCTGACTGAAGAACATACAGTAAGGACTGGGATACTAAAGAGAAACTGTAGAAAATGGAGAAAGAATTTGTAAGTTTTGCAGAGGCAAGATAAGAATAATTGTGAAGTACAGCAAGAGTATGAGGGTAAATGGAAATCTGAAAGATGGAAAACTGAGTGTGAATATGGATGGTGGGAGAGTAGATGGATATGATATGAATAGGTATTTGGTTGTATATGCTTCAGACAATGGTAATGTGACAGAAGAGGCGAGGTACCAAGTACTACATGAAGCGAGGAAGTTAGTAGGATGTATGCAAAAGACAGAAAACAGATTGGATTTTGGGTAACTACAGATGCAGAGGTTGGAATTTCTGAAAGCTGTACAGAAAATCTCCGGCGCATTTTTTTCTTGTTTACTTTTTCACCCCATATTTATCAATAACACTCACAATTTCAGCTCTACTGTATATAAGCTTCGCGTTCATCCACTTGCCATCCATAAAGAAGACCAGGCTCGACGACCCATCATCATTCCCAATTTTCTCTTAATTTTCGAAACAAAATCCACTGTCTGACCTCTTCTCTCATCCTAACATGATCAGTTACATTTACTTCCGAATACCATAATAAATCAACCCCATCTATTCATACCCAGTACGTAATAACATCCAAAGCTCCATCTCATATGTCATTGCCAATCCAATGCTGATATCAGCTGCAAATGAATGTAGCAAAATGCGAGATAAATGCCAGGTTTATTTTTACCTACATTAACACTGTTCATGTTATTTAAGGCTAATGATAGAGAGAGAGAGAGAGAGAGAGAGAGAGAGAGAGAGAGAGAGAGAGAGAGAGAGAGAGGAACAAATGTTTTTCAGTAGTCTTCGTTAACAGAGCAAAGCTACTTTTATTACCGGTGAATTGAAACTGCTTTTAATGGAATTACTGGAAAGCTCCGCGTCGGCCTCTGTCTGTGGTATTGAATGTGCTTTCGAACCCTTTTCCCCTTTTTGATAAACGTCAAGGATGAAGTCTGGAAAGCCAATTTATCATGTTGGGTTTCATACATTCCCATCATACGCGAGTGCTCTACAAATTTCCCGGGGGGGAGGGTTGGGGGGGAAGTTCCCTACAGCCTTTGAGCTCAAAAAATGTACGTTTCCTTTGTAAGAACTGGAAAAATAAAAAAAAAAGGTTAATATATTATAGTAAACTGGTAGGTACTTGATGGGTTTCATCAGTAATTTTAGATGAGCCTTAAATCAAAACGAATGAATTCCATTCCACCATTCTCGACCTCTCCATCTGTCTTTGTAACTTTCAGCCTGGTTTCCGGATGACAAACTTTGCCGTTCTTTGCCGTTTGTTTGTCAGCGGTGCTCAAACCACGACAAGCCCTTTGTATTCGTTTATACTTTAATGTGATACAACCAAACTATTTTTATTACATGGCGTGGTCACTGCTTAAGGCCACTGAGATGCCGAAGTGATATATTGTGACTTAGTGTCTCCTTGAAATAGGTAACGTTAGGAAATTCCTGGCTTACATATTTCCTTTGATACGTTTTTGAAGAGCGGGTATCGAAGGCTTGGGAAATATTATCTTTCCTTTATCTCACCTCGACGATGTAAGGTCACAGAGGCTCTGGTTACCTCTCGTTTGAAGATGGGTGGGATCGTATTGCTCAGTCGTGGCATGGAATTCGAAAATTGGTTAACTTCAACACCTTATGTAAAGTCACCACTATCCATACTGATATATATTTATATATATATATATATATATATATATATATATATATATATATATATATATATATATATTCACATATGTATATATATAATGAATATGTACATATACATATATATACAGGTGTTTCGAAATTATAGCCTATATCCACAGAACAAATGGAAAGTTATGAAGTTTTCTGCTATAGCCTATCTCCAAGTATATTTTATTTCGATTAAGCTATTTTTATATTTTACATTTCTTGTATTTTCAGACTGAGTGACGGAGTTAGATATAGCCATGGCTAACGACTATAGGAAATCAGATGGATTGACCGAATATATAACCTTCAGATAGGGTTAAAAGAAACTGGAACAAAAATCCATTTGGCTGTCATCGCGAAAAGAGTGAGAATCTTGGAAGGCCTGAAGTCCTTTCTCAGGAGTCAAAAGACATCATATCTGAGGCAGTGGGTAGACAAGTGTCTTTGATATAGATGGCGATGCCTAGAAACAAAAGGGGAAAGAAGAAAGTCACAGTGCTGTATACCGTGAGTTGAAAAAATCTGGTATCAAGCTATTTCAATCAGAAGCCCAACATCCTGCAACAGAGAGAAGACCGTGCATGGTTTTGTGGTTCATTTCTTAAAGATTGGGATGAAGCTGACTTTCTCCATGTTAAGATGAATTCTTCATTTATCCCAGGAAGCCAAATCATAAAAATGACATCATCTGGGCTGCAAAGTTGGATGATATCAGCTGACGTGAGCTATCGATGGTGAAATTTCCTGAATGTTTGGGAATTTTCTCTGTTTCCAGGTGGATCACCAAAGAAAAAGGACAGTTATGGAATGGTGAATACTTCAGAGAAACTGATAGGTGGAATTTTCCTTTCCTCAAAGATCCTGAAAATGTGTTATCTGTTGAAGAAGTCAATTTTTGCATGATAAGGTCACCATGTTGCTAAGGCTCTTCAACACAGAAGCTGCTTAAACAGTGGCATCGATCTTCTCGTCAAGTTTTCCAGACTAGCTTTGACGACATGGTTGTTGATAACATTGGGGTTTGTTAAAGGATATTGTGGAACTTCTGGGGAAAAACTATGATGGTTCAGTGACCTTAGGTTTTGTGAAGTGCTCAGAAATGGATTTTCTCAGCCAAAAATGGCCATTTGCAAAATCATCTCCTCAAGAATGCTTTTTGGTTTTAAGGGATGAGATTTGAACCACACAAAAAAAATACTCAGGACCTTCGATAAATACAAAGTTCTGGATTTTTTGATTTTGTCAATTATTTTTATGCTGAGATATGAATTTTTTTTTAAACACCCTGAAATTTTCCCGGAAAATTACAGAAAAAAAAATTATATAAAAATCAGAAATATATCAAAATATTAAAATCCCCGGCTTTGTTTTAATATATGTATGTTTCCCCATATTATATTTAAAAGTTCATTATAGATTGGTCTGTATATAGATGGAGATGCATTTTTGAAGGCAAAAACTTATGTTTTGAGAAATTGAAAGTTTTATAGTTACATAAAAAAAGTAAAAGGGACCCCAAAGACTGTGGGAGTTCAATTAATTCTATGGTTTTAATTTTTATTTTTCAACCATTAATGGAAAATGATTATAAATAAGAATATTAATTGATTATTTATTGTGAGGGTAAGACACATTCTTATAAATTTTAGGTTCCTGGTCCCTGCAGATGACGTCTTGGCTCTGGATAGATATTGCACTCTAGGGTATCATATTTGAGGGCACTTTTTATTAAAAGTGTTTTGAAACCATCCCTGCCAAATGGAATGGCAAGAAGAAACCGTGATGATTGATTGGTTAATACAAATACGAAGGACAGAACTGCAAAGCTTTATTCAAGTAATTCATCAAGTCTTGAATATAACTTATTATGATCATTTTATTTTCAAGGATCGAATCTATAATATCAGCCTCCAGCAAGTTTCTAGGTGTATCGGATTACTAAAATATCTTTATTTGGTAGTGACGATGCAAATAAAAAATTTTAAATGGATGTGGTTAAAACTACTGGTCAAACTGCAGAGATCGACTGCCTGCTAAGAAATTTGATGGTTTCGACAGCTCTCTCTCTCCAGGTGACTATTCCCCTCTATGGCACGAATTTCTTGAACTTTTCTTCTACTTTTCGTCTGGACTTTTAGATGATTTTCCGGATTCTAGAAGCATGAAGTGAACTCTGACCAGATGGCATATATGAAAAAACAAAAACTGCCCCAGAAAATACAGAGTTCAGTTAAATGGCATTATCCAGAAGTAACAGTGCATGAAAAAAGATCCTTGGAGCAGAGTTTATAGAAGTCAACTGCTGGGTGATGAGCACCTGAGTAGGTCAATGGAACAACTGATTTTGTGGAAGTTTACTGCATAGCGGGTTCATTCTGAATCCATGGCTAAAGTATAAACAAAAACTTTGTGTTTTCCTCTGATGTCACACTTGATATTACACAAATATAAATGACATTATACATACATACATTTCAAAGGAAGTTTATATATATATATATCACACAAAAATACTATACATAGACTAAATCATTTATATACTGGTATTTTATGGGTATATAGTTATTATTACATTTTAGGCCATAACTAATAAGAATATGAAATTCTGAGAGCTAAAACAGTAATCATCTCAGCACTCTCAAGCATACTATCATACGCTTATTAATCTTCCATCCATTATGAATATGCACTAATACTGTTTTCTCCAGCTATTTTTTTTCATTAATATATATTTTTTCCAAATATTCTTGTTTTTTTAAATGCCGTTTTTCCTGATGTGCTTCATCTTTCTCATAATAATAATAATAATAATAATAATAATAATAATAATAATATAATTTGGCAGCAGACCCTCTTTTAAACAGGTTCTAGTGAATATTAAACTGCTTCAGCTGCATTTATTTTTGTAACTTTTTCTATTTTCCTTTGCAACTTCTCTTAATTATGGACGTAGTGATACGAGTCATTTCATGGGGAAAAGTCAAAATCTGGATTCAATGTTTATATATTCAGACTTGTGACAGTTAGATTATAGTCGTGAATGAATTGTTGCCGCGAATGATTGCAGATGGCTTTGTCATTGGCTATGGAGAGATAGTAGAAACTGCAGAACAGTAATGTATTCTGAATTTATAAAAGGAGGTTTTGAGACGTCATGGATGTAAAATTCTGATTGGTTTTAAGTCAGCGCAAGAGGAAATTTCTGTGATGATGCTCGATGACAATCTTCAAACCTGGGAATGTCATTCAGAACTTCCCAAGCTTTGCGTGATGTCATGCCGGCTGATACATAAAACTGTATTTGACTGCATGATTGGTGCGGATGAATGACGTCATTATCTACTCTTTCTGTCGTAGTCGAGGGGAGGTCTCGAAGGGCGCCTCGCTCATCAATCTCCATTTTCATTGGTTTTGAGGTATTCGGGATCTGCAGAATTCTGCATTATTCTTCTTAAAAGGGTAAAACGATGCCTCCTATCGTATTCATTGTTGGTTTTCTCTCGGCAATGAAGGGCGCCTGCTAAGAAATGTCGAATTTCGGCGGCTCTCGAGAACCAAGTGACTAATACTGTGAAAAGATGGAAGGACATTTGAAAGTTTTGGCCATATAGAGAGAATGGTAGATGATGGGATGAGAGAACGAATGTATAACTGAATAGATGGCATATATGAGATAACCACAGCTGCCCTGAATAAATGCAAATTGGTAGACCAGTTCTTCTGTAAGACAGCTGGCGGAGAGTTAAATGACATTATCTAGAAAGTAACAGTGCAAGCAAGATAAAGATGACTGAAGCAGAACTTGGTCGCATAGACGTCCAACCGAGATGCTGGTGATGAGCAACCTGACCAGATCTATGCGTCTGTCAGCAACTGATTTTGTGGCCCAAGTTTACTGAACACGCCCGTTCATTCTGAATTCACTGGCTAAAGTATGAAACAGGCAGAAAACTTTGGGATGTTTTCCGACTAATGTCACGATGCTATGACCCAAATATAAATGATACAAACACATGACATACGATATAGGATATATATATATATATATAATTTAAGAATATATAATATAGAATATATATAGATCCAATATAATACCTGAAAACAAATACATACATGGAGATACACACATAGCGAGGCTATATATATATATACTATACAGATAGAGTATATATATGATATATCCGCAGCCCAATATATATATATATATATGATATATATATCATATATAAACTAAAACAATAAGAATATGAAATTCTGAGAGCTAAAATCAGTAATCATCTCAGCAATCTCAAGCATACTATCATGACTGCAATTAATCTTCCATCCATTATGAATATGCACTAATACTGTTTTCTCCAGAGTTATTTTTTAGCTCATTAATATATAAGAGTTCTCAAACTGCCAACTTTTGTTCATATTCTTGTTTTTTTAAAAAAAGCCAGATTTGAGCCTCAATCCTGAAATGACTTCATCTTTTTCATAATAATAATAATAATAATAATAATAATAATAAAAATAAATAATAATAAAATAATAATAATAATGCAATATATGTAAACTATGCATGGAACGACTCGAATAGTCCAT